>NW_008651037.1:6534-13037 GCF_000695815.1 Acanthisitta chloris | reverse complement strand
AGCAGGAACATTCTCAGCTGTGCAAGGCTGAAACCTGGAGCAAACCAAGGCTACTTCCAGTTTTCAAACTACAGAGAGATCACTTGACAGTCTCCATGTCCCTGAGGATGGTGGGAATGTCCCACCTGTGTGGAAACACTTCCCAGGTCATCCCAGACTCAGTAATACCTGCACCAAACTACCTCTGCAGCTCTCAACCTGTGAAGCTGCAAAGCTCTGAGCTGCTGGAGGGAAACCATCCACTTTTCCCCTTGCCAGCTGAGCCTTGATGGCTCAAAGCCTGAGCTCCTTCCTCAGCCAAACTGGTTCTTTGTGCTAACCTCAATAAATCAGATAAACCACTCTTCTCCCTGGCAGGTGTCAATGACAGGAACAAGGTGTGTGGAAGGAAAATCCTGCCTGAGAGAGGCTGGAGGAGCCCCAAGCTGAGGGGTCAGCATGACACTTACTGGTTTTCACCTTGAGGGTGTAGGGGTTCTTCTGCTGGATGGTGTGTGTGAAGTGGAAGCGAGCGTTGCAGCTGTAGTCGGTCAGGGCATCCTGCAGCACCACGTTGGAGAAGTACAGGTCTCCGTTCTGGCCCTGGGACACTCGTTTGTCCTGGTGGATTGGCTCCATGGCTGTGGGGAGAGTGGGAGCTCAGAGCCTGCTGGGGACTCCTGCAGGTGGCAAAGCCTGGACTCGAGGCACGTGTGGTGTCTCTGAGCTCAGAACTGGCAGTAACGACCCCAAACTGGCAATACAGACCCCAAACTTGCAGCAGAGACCCCAAACTGGCAGTACAAACCCCAAACTGGCAGTACAGACCCCAAACTAGCAATACAGACCCTAAACTGGCAGTACAGACCCCAAACTGGCAGTAACGATCCCAAACTGGCAGTACAGACCCTAAACTGGCAGTACAGACCCCAAACTGGCAGAAATGATCATAAGATAGCAGTAATGACCCCAAACTAGTAATAACAATCCTAAACTAGCAGTAACTGCCCTAAACTAGCAGAGACAACCCTAAACTAGCAGTAATGACCCTAAACTAACAGCAACGACCCTAAACTAGCAGAAACTACTCTAAACTAGTAGAAACAACCCTAAACTAGTAGAAAGAACCCTGAACTAGTAGAAACAACCCTAAACTAGTAGAAACATCCCTAAACTAGTGCTAACAACCCAACCCTAAACTAGTAGAAAGAACCCTGAACTAGCAGAAACAACCCTAAACTAGTAGAAACATCCCTAAACTAGTGCTAACAACCCAAAACTACCCTAAACTAGCAAATCCTACCCTAAGCTAGAAAAAACCTGCCCTAAACTAGCAGAACCTGCCCTAGACCAGGTTCTTTCCCGTGCTGCAGGTGCTGACAGGGCTCCCCACAGGGCTCAGGGTGGGCAGGAGGTTCCCCAACTCACAGCTGCTCATCCAGAAGATGACAGGGGAGGGCAGACCAGGGGGAGGATTGCACTGCAGGCTGAGAGGAGCTCCTTCATCCACCTCAATCACATCCACCTTCTCCTTGGGCCACAGGGGAGACTCTGCCACAGGAAACAAAGACACCACGTGAGGAGGGGAGGGCAGGACACCTGTGGAGCAATTCCCACTGGGCCTGGCCTGGTTTTAATGGAGTGACCTCAATGCAAACTTCATTTCTAGGTGTGCAAGACTCCCATGAATCTATACCCTTAAATCCATATCCTTAAATCAGAGTATCATAGCGTGTTAAGGGATAGAGCTTAGAGATCATCCAGCCCCAACCCCCTGCCCTGGGCAGGGACACCTCCCACCAGAGCAGGTTGCTCAAGGATTTATCCAACCTGGCTGTGGACAGGGTTGGGTTATCCATACCCTTCAATCCAAACTGTTTCCCTGTTAGCTACAGCCATAACCCCCATTCATCTTGGTCCTGCTACACCCAGACACAGGTCAGAGCTGGAGCAAGCTGAGATGTTTGAGCACTGGATGTTCTCCATGCCTTTTCCACAAGATCTCACATGGTGATGCAAACACCTCCTTGGGGCTGTTGGCTCATTACTCACTGGACACCTGGAGGTGGATCTTGCTGGAGAGAGCGGTGCCGTAGTCGTTGCGGGCAAAGCACTGATATTCCCCCTCGTAGTCCTCAGGCCTTCCCCCACTGTGGAAATCGATGACCAATGTCCCCGAGTGTCGCCTCATCGACACCTTGGGGTCCTTGGCCACGTTGAAGAACTTCCCGTTGCGTGTCCAGGAGAAGCTGGAAGCACAGGGAGAGGCTGCTCTGTAACCAGGGGCTGTGTCTGTCTCGTGACATCCTTAGCTGGGCTGTGTGGCCCAACAGCTGCTTTGGCTGATGTTGCACAGCTGGAATGCAGTGGAGCTGCTCCAAGTCATTCCAAGGAACAGCAGAACTGCTCCACACCCAACTGTGAGCAAGAGCAGAGCTACTCCAGACCCAGCACCAAGGAAGAGCAGAGCCACTCCAAGCCAGCTCCAAGGAGCAGTAGAGGTGCTCCAAGTCACTCCAAGGAGCAGGGGAGCTGCTCCAAGCCAGCTCCAAGGAACAGTAGAGGTGCTCCAAGTCATTCCAAGAAGCAGTAGAGGTGCTCCAAGTCATTCCAAGGAGCAGTAGAGGTGCTCCAAGTCACTCCAAGGAGCAGTGGAGTTGCTCCAAGCCAGCTCCAAGGAACAGCAAAGCTGCTCCAGACCCAGCTCCAAGGAACAGCAAAGCTGCTCCAGACCCAGCTCCAAGGAACAGCAAAGCTGCTCCAGACCCAACTCCAAGGAACAGCAAAGCTGCTCCAGACCCAACTCCAAGGAACAGCAAAGCTGCTCCAGACCCAACTCCAAGGAACAGCAAAGCTGCTCCAGACCCAACTCCAAGGAACAGCAAAGCTGCTCCAGACCCAACTCCAAGGAACAGCAAAGCTGCTCCAGACCCAACTCCAAGGAACAGCAAAGCTGCTCCAGACCCAACTCCAAGGAACAGCAAAGCTGCTCCAGACCCAACTCCAAGGAACAGCAAAGCTGCTCCAGACCCAACTCCAAGGAACAGCAAAGCTGCTCCAGACCCAACTCCAAGGAACAGCAAAGCTGCTCCAGACCCAACTCCAAGGAACAGCAAAGCTGCTCCAGACCCAACTCCAAGGAACAGCAAAGCTGCTCCAGACCCAACTCCAAGGAACAGCAAAGCTGCTCCAGACCCAACACCAAGAAAGAGCAGAGCTACTCCAAGCCAACTCCAAGGAGCAGTGGAGCTGCTCCAGCTCCAAGCCAAGGAGCAGCGGAGTTGCTCAGAGCCTGCTCCAAGGAGCAGTGGAGCTGCTCCAAGCCTGCTCCAGTGGAGCTCGTCCAAGCCTGCTCCAAGGAGCAGGGGAGCTGCTCCAAGCCTGCTCCAAGGAGCAGTGGAGCTTGAGTGTCACAAGGACTGTGGATGCACTTACATGGGACGGGGGTTCCCTTTGGCCTCACATTCGATGAAGATGTTGTCCCTCGGGTCGACAATGTAGTCCTTCACGGACTGCTTGGTGATTGTGGGGGGCTGAGGCACTGCAAAGAGAGGGAAAAGCTGGGAGGAGACTTGTGCTAAGAGGGTGGATCCCTCTGTGCCATCCTGCAGCACATCCTGATGGGATCTCAGCTTCTTCCCCAGGCTGGATATGCAACTTGTGGTTTAAAGCTCTTCAACACTTGAGGATATTCCCATGAGCACTGGTGGGGTGGGATATTCATCACCTCTAGGACCACCAGCAGTGCTCAGACTCCCTTTCAGGACCCAAAATCTCTTGGTTCTCCCCATGGTGTCTTGGTCCCATTAAGAAATTTCACTTTGCATCTCCCACAGATGGGATCCAACTGGAACCCCCCAGGCTGTGAGGCTGCAACTGGGACAGGGACTCAGACATTCCCAGGGACAAGCTGTGCAAGAAAGAGGTTCAAACCCCCCAGGCTGACCCTGAAGGAGCACAGCACTGGTGTTTAGGAGGGCAGGGCTTGAAAGGGGCACACAAGCCCAGAGCTGGTATAGGACCTGGCTCTGGCCCTGAACTCGGAAGCGAAGAGCTCAGCCCTGGGATGAAGCCACTCAGGTCTGAGGCTGTTTGCTCAGCCCCTGCTGCAAAGGTGTCAGGATGTGAGGCTGAGCCTGGCACACATTCTGATGCCAGGCAGAGGCTCCTGCCCTCCCCTAAAGGTTGGCAAAAGCAAGAGCAAACCCCTGCAGAAGCAACGTTGACATGGCTAAAGCAGCTTGGCTCCTGCTCCAGAGCCAGCACAGAGCCCAAACATCCCCTGAGCTGCTCCAGCCCCTCCAGGCCTCTCCCAGCTGTGCCTGACTCTGGCCACCAAGATTGAACAATGCCCCCAAGCACACCCTGTGCCCCCACCAGCTCCTGCTCCACACAGAGCCCTCGTGCCTGCTCTGGCCATGCAGAGGAGATGGGCACAAACACCCAGAGGGGAGGGGAACACTTACAGTAACTCTGAATAGTTGCTGTTATCCCCCAAGTGAAAGCATGGAGGGGAAAAAGACAAAAGGTTAACGTTGAAGAGCAAACCTGTATTTGTTCTGCCCACAAACATCAACACAAGGAGTTATTTTTGGCCTTGCAAATACTATACACAAACCATTTCGCCATCCAAGCGTGTTCTAATCTACCTACTTAGTGTCCACGGGGGAGAAGCTGCTGCTGAGTGATCCTGTGAGCTCTCAGCTCCTCTGCACCAGGGTTTGGGGGCAAAATACTGCCTGGCTGGGCTTTGGGGTGCTCACACCACTCACCTGCAGGCACTGGGGACCTCCCAGGAATTCATTATGTTCCCCCTTTCCCATGGTCAAGCTCACCTTGAGCCCCCTCAGTGTCATCCCCCCGAGTCAGAGGCTAATTGCTGCCTGATAAACCCTTCACTGGCTCTTTAGGTGATGCTCAGACTCAGGACCTGCCCAGGACTCTCCTGCCCTCGAGGACCAGGTGGCAGCTCGTGGCAGCATCTGCCAGGTAGGATCAGCAATGAGCTCACATCCTCCACAAAAGAGCATCCCAAAGTTTTCCCATGCTCTGTAGGAACACCAGAAGAACCACAGAATGGGTTGGGTTGGAAGGGACCTCAAAGATTACCCAGTCCCACCCCTTGCCATGGGCAGGGACAATTTCCACTAGCTCAGGTTGCTCCAAGCCCCATCCAACCTGGCCCTGATGCTCTGGGATGTTCCACTTAACAGGCTGAAGACTTTCCAGCTTCTCTCGGGGACTCTGTTCCATTTTAATATGTAGTTTTGAGTCTCAAAAGCTCATAAATGAGAGAGAATGACTGAATCAGAGAGGATTTAGTTGACTTTCAGCAGAGCAGAACTAGCCCCAGCCAAACAAGAGTAAAGAAAACCTGTTGGTGGAAAAGGAAATCCACCTGTGCTGTGGGTTCACTCCATCTCCAACCCCAACTTGAGCAGGAGATTTGAGAGGGGTAAAAGCACAACTTACAATCCAGAGGGACCTCGATGGTGCTGACGAGGTGCTGAAGGCAGAGAGCAAAGGCTATTCCTGCACAGCTCAGGTGGTGTCTTGGCATGACCATTTTGGAGAAGGCAGCAGCAGGACCTCGGTGTGGCCCCGGGAGAGCAGAGCTGCAGCACGTGCAGGCAGATCCTCAGCTGCAAAACAAACCCAGAGCACAGTCCCTGAGCCACTCACAGCTCCTCTTCTGGCATCTTCCTTTTGGCAACTGTGGCCATGGAGTGTTCCCAGTGCAGAGCTATTTGTGCCAAGGGATGGGGTGTGAGCAGTGCCAGGAGTGGTTTCCAGGCTCTGCTGACCCAGGTACAAGTCTGTGGGCACAGTTCTCCCAACCCTTGGGGTGTTCTGCTGGCAGCAAATCAGATTGGTGGGGCTAATTGTGCTCAAAGCCTGGAGAGACCTCTTGGATGGCAGGAGAAGGACTGTGCTCTCCCCTGGGACTGATGGAAAGTTACTCAGAGCAGTTGAACACAAAAGTAGCAAATGGGAGAAAAACAAAAGGATGATTTGCAGTTTAAACAAATGAGAATCATTGGATTTTATGCAGAATTAACACCTAGAAATATCCAACTCCTCTGGCAGGGCAGTGGGATGAGCTTTGCCTGGTGACAGCAGGGAAGTGGCTCTGGAGTTTCCCTTGTCTCCCAAAGAGTGACAAGGACCTGGCACAGCTCTAGGAGTCAGGACACAGTGGGACCTTTCCTGCCTGGTCCCTAAAGCAGCTCATTCCAGCTCCAACTGTTTCCTTCCCTGGTGCCAGTTGTGCCCAGGCTGCAGAGCTCCCAGCCATGCCCATCCAACCCTCCTGAGGTCCTCCTGGCAGGATCTCAGCTGCATTTGCCACACATCTCCCTTTGATTTTGCTGTTCCCAATGCCCAGACTGACCAGAGATCACAGCAGAGCAAAGAGAAGGATCTTAAGGATTTTTATCCTGTGTGTGCCATCCAAACCCCCGAGAGATGCTGCCTGTGGGGTTGTTATCACACCAGTTACTCCTCACTCTCTGGAAGAGAGATAT
>NW_008651037.1:2264-6486 GCF_000695815.1 Acanthisitta chloris | reverse complement strand
TTCTGTCCCTGCTGCTCCTCCCTGGCCTCGCAGGGCTCCAGCAGAGGTGGATGTGGCCAGGCAGGAGCAGCACAGAGACCATTTGGCAAGCAAGGAGAGCCTGTCCTCACAAAACAGAAATCCCTGGCTGCAGCTCTGGGTGCTGCTGCCCCTTCAGCTGTTGCTGACCTGGGGCTGGAGGGAGGAGGGATGGAGGGGGAGCACACGACAGACAGAAACCGAGCAGGAGCTGCCTGGGGGGAGCAGATGGCATGGGAAACAACCAGCCCTGACACGGCCTGGGGAGCTCTGCTCAACCCCAGAGCAGCTTGGAAGGACACTGCTCCCCATTCTGGGGAACAGGATGTGCTGGGGGTTCCTCCCCCAACCCTGCACATTTTGTCCCCCAGTTCTCCCTCCTGGGCTGAAGCCTTGAAGGAGCTTCCCCATCCCAGTGTGTCCCAGTTGCACCAGCTGACAGATTGGAGGTTGGGAAGGGGCTCGGAGGGGAGTGTTGCTTTGATCTCTTTTGCTCATTGGGAGGATTTTCCAATCCAGCTGTTGCAATAAAAATAGTTGAAGGACGGAATAATTATAGGACAGGGCCAGTAATTAAAGTCATGTCCAGCACTTGTGCAGGCCTGGGATCAGGTCATGCTGAACAAAGCTTTGCAAATTGCTTCTTTAGCTCTGTGGCAGAGGGAAGAGATCATTTTGATCTGCAGTCTTCATGCTTTTAAGCAGTTCATTCCTCCAGTTACAGCTTAAGATGAGTAATGGACCCTCTGGGTTTATAGCTCTGTGTTACTGAGCACAAATCTGCCTTAGGAACTGAATCAGCCACTTCTGCACCCTGAGACTTAGCAGGGGGAAGATTTCTACAGTCTCTTACAATCCTCACGTCCTGATACCTCCCATCACTGCCACGAAAGGCTTTAAACCCTCTTCATTCACAGCTCTCAGGGTGGTGCAAGCAGCAGGGATTGAAATAGCTCACCAGTACGTGCTCCCTGGGGCTGCAAAGTGAAGAATCTGTTGTTTGCTTCAGGCTGGGGAGTAGTTAGTGGGAAGGAAATGGCTGTGACATGAAGGAGTTGGTTCCTGGCACAGATATTTGTACACACAGGAACACAGAATGGGCTGAGCCCAAACTCTGTGTCTCAGTCATGCCAAATCATGGTATCATGGGATGGGTTGGGAACCTTAAAGCTCATCCAGTTCCTGCCATGGTTGTCTCAGTCATGCCAAATCATGGTATCATGGGATGGGTTGGGAACCTTAAAGCTCATCCAGTTCCACCCCTGCCATGGTCAGGACACCTTCCACCAGCCCAAGTTGCTCCAAACCCCATCCAACCTGGTCTGGAACATTTTCCAGGGATGAAGCAGCCACAGCTTCCTTGGGCAACCTGTGACAGCACCCAAGGAGCACATCCTACCCATCCCCACTGCACTGGGACTGGGAAAGTCAGGGAATATCAGGAAGGGAGAAACTTTCACATCACTGCTGAGCTGGGAAAAGGGAACAGCCCCAGACTGACACCATGAGCTCTGTGGGACTATCCCAGTCACTGGTGGCTCCTCCAGGGAGGACACTCAGTGTGTCCACACATCCCTGCAGAGCAGCACTGTCCAGGAGCTGATAAACCCCAGGACAAAGCACACATTAAATGCATCCCTGCCTTTAGGAGGGCAAATACCAGGCTCCTCCAGGCTGCTCCAGGGCCCCTTTGTGTCGGGCAGATGTGGGTGCAAGGCTGGGCAGTGGCACAATCGTGGCCGTGCCTGTGTGTGTAGGTGGCTCCTGGGGACAGGCAGTGCCAGAGAACACAGCACACATTGTCAGGGCAGCCCAGGGACAGGGACAGCCACCCAGCACAGAGCCTGGAGCTGCCACAGGGGCACCAGCATTCCTATCTGCTCAGCCCAGCACAAAGGGGCAGGTGACACCTCTTTTCCTAGGCTCAGCATTCCTTAATCGTTGCTTCTCACCCTCTTGTGCAGCACAGAAAAGCTCTGACTCCTGCTCAAGGAGCAGAACTCACCCTTTTCCATGATGTGTTTCTATTATATTCCAGCTACTTCACCAATTTCTATCCCCAGGACAGCAAATTGTGGCTAGAGAGCTGTGCAGCAGCTGCAAACCCTCCCAGAAGAAACTTTGCAGCTCCATTTCTCCACTCACATATCGATTTAACACATCCAGTGCTTTCTCCCTGCCTTGAGGTGGGGGAAATTTCTCCCTTCCACAGATGGTGGAGCAGCACTAGCAATTCCTCATATCCCAGCCCTGGAGCATCCCTGTGAGCCTGAGCTCCATCTGCTCAACACCAACAAGTTCCCACTGGCTCTGAGTGGCACAGCCTGGAGGGGTAGGAGGGGGTGGTTTGCCCCTCAGCAGCAGGATGAGGCTGCTGACATGCTCTGCTCATTAGCAGAACATGAACCACATGCTAAGGAATCCACTTGCTTCTCCTCCAGCCATGCTCCAGAGCTCCTGAGCCCCAGAATTCCTGGCTCCAGAGCTCAAAAACTCCAGGCTCTGGAACCACAGACTCCTGAGCTCCAAGCTTCAGATTCCTGAGCTCCAGACTCTAGAGCTCCAAGCTACTGAGCCCCAGAGCTCCAAACTCCAGAGCTCCACAGCACTGGAATCCACTGATATATGGAAACATCTCCCCTTGCTGCAGAGATGCAACTCTCAGCAACAACCTGCTCCAGGCCAAGGCAGCACAAGTTCAGACACAGATGCTCCTAAGGTGATTTGGCCAAAGTTTGGCTCTTGGTCATAATTCCCAAACTTCCATCCCTGCAAAGAGCAACACTTGGGATGTTCCACCTCAGCAGCCCTGGAGGACTCTGAGCACAGCCTGAGACTTCCCTGGGTGCACAACCAACACTGGGGAAAGGCTGAAATGAATTTCCTTCTCAACAGCTTAATGAAACGAGACCTTGAGGAATAACAATGGAAACAAATCCCTTCCCTATAACCACACTCAGGGAAAACCACCACAACTCCCCCAGGCAGCCAGGAGGGCTGAGAGCAGCCACAGAACAGTAAACAAGAGGAATCTCTGGTTGAAGTTAAGTAAAATTAAATAAGCCCACAATGAGGGATGGTTTTAAGCAGCTCATTAGGTGCAGCAGGATGTTCTCAGCAGCAATTAGGCACTTAGCCTTATTTATGGCTGGAAGAGGAACAGTAAAACTCGAGGAGTTGGTGCTCCCAGGAACGTTCCTGCAGCACCATTTAATGCATGGCAGCTGCTTAATTAATGCTGATTGAATAGCACAGAGCAACATTTCCACCAAGAAAAAAACCTTCTGGTTTCAGGTAATGAAAAACATTGATTTTAAAGGCATCTATGGATGTGATTCCCTCTGGAGCCAGGCTGGGAGAGATCAGTCTGGAGAAGAGAAGCTCCAGGAAGAACTTAGAGCCCCTTTTAGTGTCTAAAGAGGCTCCAGGAGAGCTGCAGAGGGACTTGGGACAAGGGATGGAGGGGCAGGACACAGGGGAAGAGGAGAGATTTAGGTTGGATATTGGGAAGAAATCCTTCCCTCTGAGGGTGCTGAGGCTCTGGCACAGGTTGTCCAGAGAAGCTGTGGCTGCTCCATCCCTGGAAGTGCTCAAGGTTAGACAGGGCTTGGAGCAACCTGTGCCAGTGGAAGGTGTCCCTGCCCTTGGCAAGGGATGGAACTGGATGATCATTCAGCTCCTTCCAACCTAACCCAGTCTGTGGTTCTATGCAATGATGCTCAGCCACATCTCTCCAACATCCACAAGAAACATTCCAAGGAAATGCTGAATTACAGTGCAGGAATCAGTGGAAAAAAGGAAAGAAATTATGACAAAGTCAAGACATGATCATTTGGCACCTCGTGCCCTCCCCTGGAGCCTCCCAGCAGCCTGGGGAGGGCAGTGCTCCCTGTTTGCCTCTGCCTGGAGGAGAGAGAAGAGCTTTGTGCCTGTTCCTGAGCTTGGGTACAGCGTTCACAATTGTTCTGTGGAACAACTGTCACAGCAAACACCAACAAGTTCATTTGCATCTCTTCTGCTCCTCCTTAAAAACCAACCATTCCCATCCATTCAGCAACTGTCCCTTCAGGGCTGTGTGTCCTCTGATCCCAGGCAGGAAGGAAAGTCAGGCTTGGCATGTGAAATCATGGAATCACAGACTGAGTTGGGTTGGAAAGGCTTTAAAGATCATCCAGACCTGCTCCCCCCGCCAAGGGACAGCTCC
>NW_008651037.1:0-2211 GCF_000695815.1 Acanthisitta chloris | reverse complement strand
GGATGGAGCAGCCACAGCTTCTCTGGGAAACTGTGCCAGTGTCTCATCACCCTCACAGGGAAAATGGCTCATTGCTGTTAGAGCTGAGGCTGCACTTTGCAGGGGCTGAGTGCAGTGCTGGTTTCAGGAGGTAAATCATCCCCTCCCAGAGCAGGAGTAGCTCCAGGGACAGACTCTTCATCTGTCACAGTCACATCTCAGCACCACAGGAAGGTGAATTAATTTATCATCCTGTCCTTGTGCTAATGTAAGGAAATAGTGTCATTCTATTAGAGAAAGAGGCTCGAGAGGTTAAGTGTTACCCCCAAGGTCAGGCAGAAGATATGGCAGGAGTGGGAAATGAGCTGAGATCACCAGAGCACTCAGTTTAATCACGAAATATCATTTAACCTTTACAAACAGGTCACAGGGAGGGGGGGAAAGAAAAGAAAGAAAAAGGGAAGCATGAAACTTTCCATGGGAGCAATGGTCAGCACAGCCCTGAGCAGCTGAGCCACAGGCTCTGGGGCCACTACAGGGCACAGCAGACCCATTTCTACACCAAAGAAGAGTCCCAACAGCCAAACCCCAAAGTGGCTGTGCATCTTGTCCAGTTCCTGATGGAAAAGCTCCATGAGCAAACTCAACTCCAACACTGCCACCCCAACCCTGTCACTGTTCATTCCAGGTTGGCTAAAGCCTTGAACAACCTGCTCTGGTGGGAGGTGTCCCTGCCCAGGGCAGGGGGTTGGGGCTGGATGATCTCTAAGCTCCATCCCAACCCCTTCACACACTATGAATCTATAATACTATGATACTTCCAAACCCCCTTGGCAGCCTCAGGAGAGGTGAAGGTGACAGGATACCAATTGTCCCCCCAGCAAAGCTCCTTCCCAAGACCATCCATCCCCCTCTGCTCCAGGGGAGCAGCACAGAGCTCCCAGCCAGGGGGGACACCCAGCCTGGAGTAGTTCCTGTCTGTTTCTGCTGTGTCCCTCAGCCACCCCTCCCAAGGCTGCAGCATCTGGCCCTGGTGATTAGCCAACTGCTAATCACCCAGAGCAGCAGCTATAAACAGCAAGTGCAGGATGGATCCTGGAGCCCTGGCAAAGCTGCCTGGCTCTGGCTCCCACGCAGGGGCATGACCCAAGGGGGAGGACACAGCATGGACAGTGCTCTGGGGCACAGGGTGGGATGTCTGGGGCTGTGCAGGGCCAGGATTGGGCTCTATCATCCCTGTGGGTCCTTTCCCACTTAGGAGATTCTATGATTCTCTGAGTAAAGCTGATGGATGCAACACCCAGAGGGAGAAAGACTCTGCACTTGGCTAATCACACAAGGAGATAGTTTGGCTTGGATCCACCAAGGACACCCCAGGAAACCACTTTGGTAACTAAATGAATTGGAGTGTTTGCATTGCCAGCTCATATTACTGCAGCTCTGGTCACTTGTGGTCACTAAACAACCTGGGGAAAAGCCATTAACCCTTCCATTAGCCTCTGACTCCCTCCCAGTGACCCCAGTGCCCCTTTGAGGTGGTGGAAATGTTACTTTCAGCCTCACAGGGTCCCTTGTCACAGCTCAGAGTGATCCTCAGCATCCGTGAGAGCTGCTGAGAGCCAATGTCCCCAGGGCCCTGGTTTGGTGGTGCTGTCACAAGGGACCCAGGGACAAGGGCTGTGACCACCTCTGAGCTGCTGCTGGGCAGCACATCCCTCTGTGCCCCCTCAGAGGGCTCAGGGGACAAAACCAGACTGTGCAGCCACCCACACAGGCCAGAGGCTGGAGATGCCACGTGCCCAGCAGGAAGCACAGAGGGGCACAGTAGGGCAGGAGTAGCTGTGCCCAGCAGACTTAGGGGGTCTGTGGGACCCAAGTGCTGTAGACCCACAGGTGTTTCCTGGTGTGGAGAGGCTCTGCTCCTCCTCCAGCATCCCCCCAGTGCTCTTGGCAAGGCTCCCAGTCCATCCCTTCAAGCACCACCCAAGGGTCCCCAGGCACCACCTGCCCCTGGCTGTAACCAGATCGAGCACACAGGTGTCAGGACAAGGCAGGAACGTGTCTGCTGAGGATTAATCCTGTAAGTGAGCTGTAGTTACAGACACCAACGCTGCCCGGAGCCTGGCCCAGGGCCCTCAGGCTGTTGGATCACCTTACAGCTCCTTGTCACACACAGGCAGCTGCCAGACACCTTGTCCTGCATCCAACCTCAGAGCAGGCAGCTCCATCATC
>NW_008651036.1:19546-28555 GCF_000695815.1 Acanthisitta chloris | reverse complement strand
CATCCTGGCTAAAACCAGGACACAGGATTTCAGTAAGGCATTTGGAACTGTCACACACAGCGCACTGCTAGAAAAACCGGTTGATCATGGCTTGAATGGGTGGGCTCTTCAATGGGTAAAAATCTGACTAGATGGCCAGGCCCAGAGATTTCTGGTTATTGGAGCTAAATCCAATCAGCTGCTGGTAATTAGTGGTATTCCCCAGGGCTCAGTATTGGGGCAAGTCCTGTTTAACATCTTTATGGATGATCTGGACATGGGGATTGAGTACCCTCAGTAAACTTGCAGATAACAATAAGTTGGGTGGCAGTGTCATTCTGCCTGAGGGTAGGAAAGCTCTACAGGGAGACTTGGATGGACTTGATCAGTGGGCTGAGGACAACTGCATGAGGTTTAATAAGGTGAAGTGCTGGACCCTGTACCTGGGACATGACAACCCCATGCAGTGGTACAGGGTTGGGGAAGCGTGGCTTGAGTGTTGTTCATGAGAAGGGACCTGGGAGTGATGGTGGATATCTGGCTCAATATGATCCAACAGTGTGCATATGTGGGAAAGAAGGTCAATGGCATTTTGGCCTGTATCAAGAATAGTTGGCCAGCAGAACTAGGGAAATGGTCACCCCACTGTACTCAGCATTGCTGAGGCCATGCCTCAAGTACTGTGTTCAGTATTGGGTCCCTCACTTGAAAAAGGCATTGAGGCCCTGGTGCAAGTTCTGCAAAGGGCAACGAGGTTCATAAAAGCTCTAGAAATCATGTCATATGAACAATGGCTGAGGGAATTGGTTTTGTTTAGTCTGGAGCAGAGGTGGCTCAGGGGTGACCTCATTGCTCTCTACAACTGCCTGAAAGGGGGGTTGTAGAGAGGTGGGTGATGATCTCTTCTGCTATGCATGCAGTGAGTGGGGTAGAGTCATAAGCTGAGACAGGGGAGATTCAGATTAGATGTTACGAAAAATTTTGTCACTGTTAGGGTGGTCATGCACTGGCGTTCAGTTTGGAGGAAGGTGGTGTAATCACCATCCCTGGAAGTGTTTAAGAGGCATTTGGATCTGACACTGGAGGATACAATTTAGGGTTTAGGGGTTACAGCAGAGTGGCAGGCTAATGGTCAGACTTGATGATCTCAGAGGTCTCCTCCAACCTTGAGGATTCTACGATGCTGTGATAAAGTGTGTGGCCAGCAGGTTGAAGGAGGTGATTCTCCTTCACTTCTCAGCTCTCATGAAACCCCACCTGGAATATTGCATACAATTCTGGTGCCCTCAGCATAAGAAGGACATGCAACAAATGTCCTGCATGGCATCAAATCCAGAGGAGGGTCATGAAGTTGATAAGAGTATTGGACCGTTTCCCCTGTGAAGACCAGCTGAGGAAGCTGGGGGTGTTCAGCCTGGAGAAGGTTGCATGGAGAGCTCATAGCAGCCTTCCAGTGTCTGAAGGGGGCCTACAGGGAAGCTGGTGTCCTGATCTGCAAAAGTGGAGAGGATTTAGGATTGAATATACCCATTATTTTCGCTAATAAATCCTAATGATGTCCAGGAGTTACAACTATTCAGATCGATAGCATACCATCTTCCGTTATTTTGATAGCCCCATGTTTCATGTTCTATAGGATACAACAAAGATTTCTTGTGACTTATAGCTAAGGCTACAATTGGCTGTATGGCATGCACCTCTGCATCAGTGATCATTAGGACAAAAGCTATAACAGAGTCATTATTTTGATGACAGGTAAAACATTAATTTCTACCATGTTTGATATATTTTCCAAATTCTGATGTGTTTTTCCATATTGTCTGCTGAATTTCACTGGCTAATATTCCATCCTGTCCTCCCGGCAATAACAGTTTGCACCCAAAGTTGGGCTTGTATACAACTTGTTGTCCAACCGACCTTTTGCTGAATATTTTTGGTAGTATTAGTGTTCTCCAATACATCTTCAAATAGTTTGACCCCTTCATACAACAAGTTTTCAGTGTGTCATGGGTTAGTTCAAAGGGCTGATAGAGGTGAATTAAGGGGGTGATTCAATCAGTGTAAGTTTGGAGATATGGAGATATGGTGTTTAGCTTCTTTAATAACATCTGTATCAATAGCATACGATACTCCTAACCCTGTACCCACCATTGCAATTGGGTCTCATTCAAATCTTTGGTATGAAGTTCTCATACCTTGGTGTAATCAAGTAAACTATGCTTTGTGAGACATTTTGGTAAAAGAAGTACAGTTTGGCTGTATCTGTGATATGTTAATTTGCATAAACAAGGCAATTTGTTTCAAGACCAGAACAGGTTAAACAACAGATGTTGTGTGCTAACATTGTTTATTACATAAGGTCTCACTTTCCACATGATGAGGTCAACTAATAAGGTCGTAGTTGGAACAAAGATTATGGGAGTGATGGTACTTACAGGAACCTCAATAAGGATTTTATAGGTGGCTGCTTGACCTGAATCATTATTTCAAAGGCAAATAATCTGACGCTGTTTAAAGTACAATTGTGCCAACATTCATGACTGCGGTAACACTTACGTTGCACTTGCTCACACATTTTAGCTATAATTGAAGTGAGGCCTATTTATGCATACTGGGGTCTACATCCAATTTGTAATTATTCTTCAGGACTTCCCAAATTTTTTCTACAAGTATTTGTTCCCAGTGTTGTTTGATTCTGCATTATCAAAAGCTGTAAGGTGGCAGGTTGACCTAAAATCCTTTTTCGTCCAGTGCATGATTGAGACCTGTACCTGTATCACCTATACCACCACTTCCACTTCTCTCTACATGCCATAGCATTCCCATGGTTACAAGTCAAAACAACAACATTTTGATTAGACTGAGGTAGTGGTTTCTCATTCTTTTAAGGCAGGATGGGGAGACCCTATCAGTCTCTTTGCTGAGTGATATTTGCCAGTCAAATATCTCAAATATGAATTCGGGTGTAAAGACAATGATATGCTCCCACAATTAACACAATTATAACACTTGCTAGGGTGGTGAGGCTCAGTCCAGTCCACAGACTGACCACTTATATTGTGTTCTTTGCCATGCACATCTTTCGCTTTCCAGATATATTTATTTTGTGGGTTATAAGTTACACTAGTTATCACCAAGAGTGGAATTCCCTTTCAAATTTTGTTGAATCTTTCCAGGTTACCTTTTGTATTTTTGTGGGCAAATTGTTTTCATCTCTTTCCTTTATAATTCCTGCCATGATAAATTGCACTCATGACTGAGAAACGTGTGGTGCAGAATGCACTGTCGTTACCATGCTGATCAACATAAGTATAGAAATGAGGGTCCTCACCCTGTGAGTCTATCTTAGTAATGTGTGAACCAAATTTGGTTTATGCTGGCAATGATTGCTCCTACACGAAGGACAAAAAATCCTCTGATGGATAACTTGATCCTGAGTGGGTGTGTGCTGGCATCATTCCTGGTATCATTCCTGGGAACAGAAAACAGCATAGGTTACTCCTTACTGGTTCAAATTGTTTAACAGCTCAGGCTAATGAAAAAAGTCCTTCTTGCCACTCAGAATGTCTCTGTTCTGTCTTTAAATGCAGTTGACTTGAACAGCAAAGATGTCTTTAGTCTCAGGGCCAGTTTCACATTGACATTCCTCAGGAGGAATATCTACTTGTACTTCATGAAATGCTTAATGCACTGTTATTCTTGCTTCTCCCATGTTTTTGGAGGGGGTTGGGAGTCTTCTCCAAAAAGAATGTCTGGAGAGAGTGAGACTGTTTGTAAATGTCTGGCAAGCACAGCATGTGTGATTGTGGATGAATGTTTACATTCTTGCCAGTCTATTAGAGATGTTAAAGGTGTATTGCCCTCCCTTCCAGGTGAGTGTGAGTTGTGCTTTGTCATATATCCAGGTGTGGAAACATAAACCCCTTTTTTTCTGCATCTAGGGTTGACATCTATGCGCGGGATTCTTTCTGAATTTGAGTTACCAGTACCACAAAATTTAGCACAGCAGCAGTTAAAGTCACAGTATTGGCATTCAATTGTCTGTAATAAACCATAAGCCATGATTTTCTGTTTGGCTCTTTCATCAGCCAGACAGGAAAACGTGAAGAAGAGAGTGAGCAAGTGGCAATACCTCTTTTCTCTAAATCAGTTGCCACCCTGTCAGTGGCCAAGCATCTAGGTGTCTGTATTATGGCTGTTAGGTATGCAGTATTGCATAGCACAGCTGTGAGCAGGATCAAATCGGTCAGAACATCAGAGACTCCACCCTCTGCACAGCAAAAATCTGGCACTCTAATACACTGGCAATCCTTGAGTCAAAGAGTGCAGGTGCTGTGTGGTGCAAGCACATTGTGTTCTCTGGAATTCTTTTAGGATTTGGGTTAGTGTTTGAACTGAAGGAGGACACACTGCCATCCAGCAGACACCCGGTTTGATAGTTCAGGATATTAAAACCCAAAACACTTTCAACATGCACTTTAACTACAAAGTGAGAAGTCAACATCCACTTCTCACCACACAAACTCAATTTGCAATTCCTTAGGAGTTCTGCTATAGCTTTTCTTCAATTTTGCTAGTTCAGTGGCCATATACAGGATTTCCTTAATTGTTACTTGGGGGGATTCATCCTCTGGATCCTTGTGTGCATACTAAGTGGCCACAGTGAGACTGGAAGTTTGCCTACCTGGTCACACAAGAGTTCTAACTCAGAGAGGGGGTAGGCATCATTCTCCTTAGGCTTCTCTGCTTCTGAGTCACCCTCCCCATCCCTCATCATCCTCGCATGCAGCTCTTCCTGGAAAATACAGGCATTATGCCTTTCTTCCTCCAACTGTGCCTGCAGAATTTCAACTAAATCTTGCAGCAATGCAATAGTCTGACTTTCAGCCTTATGTTGTTGATCCTTTTCTTGTAAGGCAGTTATCACAACTGCATGCAATGATTTATGCAAAAAAATAAATACAAGTTCTTTTTATATTCTTTCATTATTTTATTATGAAAAATGATAAATTATTTAAATATATATATCATGTAATCCTAAATAATATTTATTTTTTTAATGCAATGCACTAGAATAATTTTGGATCTTTTTCTACGACTAGAGATTAAAAATACCCAAAAACTCAGAAAAAAAGTCCATCATCATCACAGGTGTTATGGTGATTATACAAGTACACTGGGAATACGAAGTATTCGGGAAATGGTGTTACTGGTATCCCAGGCTACCTAGCAATGATGTAACCCAATGATGCATAGCAGGAAAAGTGTCAAAAAATTAAGTTGGTTTAAAGCAATGAACATTGTTTTCCATTTTGTTTGCTTTAATCTTGGTTGTTTATTCACAGAATAGGTTGGTTGGACTATTCTAGTTTTATTGCTTCCTTTATGTTCTTGAATATTGCATGTATATATTCTTCCAAACCTATTGGAATACCCTAAAAATATAGCAGCCCTAGCAATTTACACTAATCCTTTCTATAAGATGCTGAAATATATGTAAGCTGAATTTGCATTACTTAAAGGCTTAAGTTTATCAACAACTGATGTGCGAAACTGAGGCATATTTAGTTTCAAAGTAATATATCTGTAAGCTAGCATATCATATTTTATTGTGGAAAACAAGCCTTGTAACATGACAAAACAGAGCTGGACACCATTGAAAATATGGACATAGTAATAAAATATTGATTGAAACTGAAGAAAAATAAAATGCTGTGCATAAACCCCATTTTTTTTCTATGAATAAATGTTCGTTATACAGAGATTTTGTTTCACTTTTCTACAAAACAAAGAACCTGACGTTGAACTGTGAGTCCATGTTTTACTGATAGGTCTAATTCCTCATTGCATATTCCTGCAGACCTCAAGCATATGCTATTTCATTTTATACAGATCTCTGTTAAAAAGTCCACTCTCAGAGACTAAATCCACTGTTGTGGACTTAATTGGATTAAAGTCCACTGTTCTGTACTTTATCCACTGGACAGTGGGGTTTATCTAAATCAGGCCTTTTCATGTTCTTATATCAGGAAAAAAATGATCAAGGTCCAATGTAAGGCAAGAGAATCAGTTATTGTAGAGAGATCACAAAAGATTTGGAAGAGGAAGTCTCAGTAAAATATGAAACTAAAAGGATGAAAGAGATGGATGATGTTAGGAGTAGGAAAAGTAAATATTAGCTATTTTAAGTAACAGTCTTCAGTGAATAATTCATGCTATGGGTTTGACAATGTTTCCATTTTCTTTTTAAGCCATAGAACATGGGCAAGAGTTGTCCAGAACACATTTCAGCACTGTAGTGTAGGAGGTTTTTTTTGTGACTTGTAAGCATCTATACATAATTACTTATCTGACCTAGGTGCATCAATAAAATCTATGGTAAATAGAGTTTTCTATTTTGCACCATTCATTTTGCATTCAAGGTGAATTTAGAAAAACACGTATTTTTTAAATTAGCCAATCATATTAACATTCATATCGAAATTAAAATGAATATTAATGTATTAATGACTCCTCTGGGTTCCATATTCAAGTGCCAGGTCTAATTAGCATATTTATTTTGGCTGCTATGTTGGGTAAAAGAAGAACATTACTGTGTGAAATTTACAGAAACTGTACATTCTTAGACTGGAATTGATTTGGTACTTCCGGGTGAGACTTTCTTTTTTAAGCCTAGCTTATACATAGTCACAGGACAGTGTGAAAAAGAATACAATTAAAATGAGACACATATTTACCTTAGCACAGAGTACCAATACCACTGTATTTATAATCCACTGCAATGCATTTGAAAGCCAGAGTAAACTGGTTTTCCCCTTTCTAATCTGCCATTATAGAAACTGCTTCAAGTCAAAACCATAGTGAAACAGTTTGTGAAGTGAATATGAAACTCTTCAGAAGATTTTCTAGATGTGACAACGATTTACGCTGAGATGAATTAGAACCACAAAAATCCTTTAAGAGCTAATGAACAGTATTTCTACAAGGCTAACACAGAGACAGCCAATTCATTTGGGTTTAATAAACAAACCGATGTTTTTCCTTAGGCCTCTTCTTTTCACATGTGCACATGTTTTAGCTAGCTATCAAATTATTGCGAAGTTGCTGGACCTTGGTAATTGCAAATGTAATATTTAACCCAGAAGTACCCTGCAGTAAAATCAACTATTTTTTTTTGCTACTGTGGAATAAGATGGTTTAGTTATTACAGTTCATCTGATATGAAATAATATGTTAATCATAGAATCATTAAGTTTGGAAAAGACCTCCAAGATCATCAAGTTCAACCTTTGACTGAACACCACTGTCAACTAAACCATAGCACTAAATGCCATCTCCAGTCATTTCTTGAACACTTCCAGGGATGGTGACTCCACCACCTTCCTGAGCAGCCTGTCCCAAAGCTTAACTACCCTCTCAGTGAAGAAATTCTTCCTGATGTCCAAACAGAACCTCTCCTAGAACAGCTTGAGGCCATTTCCCCTTGTTCTGTTTCTAGTTGCCAGGGAGAAGAGGCTGAATCCTGCTTTGTTACACCCTCCTTTCTGGTAGTTGTAGAGAGTGGTAAGGTCTCCCCTTCTCCAGGCTAAACAACTCCAGCTCCCTCAGCTTCTCCTCATAAGAGTTGTGTTCCAGACCTTCACCAGCTTTCTTGCCCTTTTCTAGACTAACTACAGCATCTCAATGTCCTTCTTGAAGTGAGGGGCCCAGAACTGAACACAGTACTCGAGGTGTAGCCTCATCAGTACCCAGTACAGAGGGACAACCACTTCCCTAGTCCACACCATTTTTGATACAAGCCAGCACACTACAGGATTCTCCTCCACTGCTTCCTCTCTGCTGTGTTTTCAGCAGACGTCCAGCATGTTAAAGTCATCCATGAAAACAAGGACTAGTGATCACTTATAGAATACTTCATCTGCCTCTTCATCCTGGTTGGGTGGTCCATAAAGCCTTGGTAGGCTTCCACCTGAGTTTTACTTGTAAGCACTCAGCCTCATCATCACTGTCCTTGAGCTCTGCGTAGTCAAAACAATCCCTATGTACAGAGCCATCCAACATCCTTCTTTCCTAATCTGTGCCCTCTGAAGAGCTTATAACCATCCATTACAGCACTCCAATCATGAGAGTCATCCCACCACATTTCCGTGATGGTGATTATATCATAGCTTTCCTGCTGCTTTGTGGCTTCCAGTACCTCCTCTTTGTTACCCATACTGTGTACATTGATGTTGATGCATTTCAGCTGGGCTGTAGATTTCACTCTCAACAGTGGCGTGTCACCCCTAGGTTCATATCTGGTGAGCCTCATCTTATCCATTTCCCACTTAAAACCTAGTTTAAATCCCTCTTAATCAGCCCTGCCAACTCACAGTCTAGAATCTTTTTCATCCTTTTAGGCAGATGAACTCCATTTGTTTCTAGCAGGCCTGGTGCTGTAAAAGCCACTCCATGATCTAAAATCTAAAATTCCACCAATGGCACCAGTCTTTAAGCCACTTTTAGCAAATCTCAATGGTATTTTCGTTGCTGTTTTGAAGAGAATTATCTCTTAGTTTTGTTAACATAAATGTAATTAAGTATTTTCTGGTTTACGTGTTCTGTGCAGTTGCTGTTCTTGCTATATCTAATAATGAAGTGTGATGTATTCCACACAGAATCTTTGTTGCCTTGCATTATTCACACTCTTCTATTACTCTTGTTTTTGGTTGTAAGTGTAAAGATTATTGAGGCAAGATGTTCTAATATTCTATGTATGTTTTTTTACTGCTGTTCTAATAATTATCTTCTTTAAAGATATCCAGTCAAAAACTTATTTCAATTGTTTTTTGCTGAGACTGTGATTTGAATGTACAAAGATATTATTTTATATCTTTTACAATATTTTTTTAAATAAGAAAGAAGAATATAAAGATGCATGGTGTATAAAGGTATATGAAATATTGTCTTCTATTCTTCTCTTCAAGCTATTTTGGCTTATTCCAGTCTTAGAGTTACTTTGTATATCAGTATCTTGTTCCCAGAACATAC
>NW_008651036.1:0-19526 GCF_000695815.1 Acanthisitta chloris | reverse complement strand
GGACAACAAGAAAAGCAAAATACAAATTAAGGGCAGAGAAAGTTGAATATAGGGTCAATTTGAGCTCAATGTTTAGAGCAGACCTAACCTGGGCACGGAAATAATTTCCTAATGAAACCTGAATTCAGATCAAAACCAGATATTCAATACTTTGTATATTCAGGGATTTAATTCCTGTGGTGAATCTTTTTTTTTCTGTCTTCTTTGATGCCAGTCATCTTAATCTAGGATATTAGGTATAAGTTAAGTAGATATCTAAAGCTCTGACATCTGTCTATCACATTTTATTAAATTCAGAGAGTATTGAAATGTTAAGAAGCATTAGAATTGAAAATGTGTAGAAGCATTTGTTTGTAAACAAATTTTCCAAGAGTCCTGGATAGATTTCCTCTTGCAAAGTTCTGCTTAGGTTCATTTATTATCAACCAAATCAGAGTAGGGTAATAAAAATATACCTTTCTCCCACCCCTCCCTTCTTCTTGGGCTCAACTTCACTCTCAGTATCTCCTTCCTCCTCTTGAGTGGTGCTGGAAGACAAGGAATGGGGAGTTGGAGACAGTTCACAAGTCTATGTCTTAGCCAATTCTTCTGCCTCACACTCCACCCCTACTCAAGCATGGAGTACCACCTACAGGACACAGTTCTCAATGAACTCCAATGCAGGTCCTTCCCGTGGGCTACAGCTCTACACAAACACCTCGAGCATGCGTCCTTTCCATAGGATGTAGTTCTTTGTGAACAAGCTGCTCCAGTGTGGGTCCTATCAAGAGAACATGATCCGATGAGAGCTCCTCTCTCCATGGTTGCACAGGTCCTGCCAATAGTATTCTTCAGGACTGGCTTTCCACAGGGTCTTATTCTCCTTTGGGTGCATCCATCTGCTCCAGTGTGGGGTCCTCCATGGGCTGCAGATTAATATCTGCTCAACTATGGACCTCCACAGGCTGCAGGGGGACAGCCTACTTCACCATGGGCTTCACCAGGGGCTTCAGGGGAATCTTCATTCTGATGCCACAAAGACCTACTGCCCCTCCTTGTTCACTGACCTGCAGGGCTGTTTCCTCTCACATATTCTCACTCCTCTTTTCCAGCTGCTTTTGCACAGCTGTTTTCCCCCTTCTTAAATATCTTATCCCAGAGGTGTTGCCACCATCACTGATGTCTCAGTTTTGGCCAGTGTTGGGTCAGTCTTGGAGATGGCTGACATTGGTTGTGTCACACAAGGAGGAATTTTCTTACAGAATTCATTCCTGTAGCCCCCTTACTACTAAAACCCTTCGATGCAATCCAAATGCATGTGCACATCTTTTGTATTATGTATTCTTCAACCTACAATTTTGAACATGCAGACATACAGTCCCTTGATACACAATTCATTACTGTTCTCTACAATTCCTTTTCTGCTGATTGCCTAGAACTGATTTCAGATAGGTATTTAAAAGCTATTGTAAAGGACAAGCTGACACATGGTCCTTTGTGGTTTTGTTATTATACTTAGAATATATTGCAATTTTCACTTTATAGCTTCCTTTGTGCCAGAACATACCAGGTCTTCCTACTGCTTTTGGTATTGTGTTATGGAGGTGATATTCACACTTGGATTACTTTAAATGATTGTTGTGTTAAAAGGCTAAATATATGATCACCAGGGAGGGTTTGGAGTGAATTCTCTCATGCTGAATTTACCAAAAATGCAATACACTCCTGTAGCACAGGTGAGTCGTTTGAACATGAGGTGATCACACTCAGTAAAAAGTTTAGTACCAGATTATTATTTTTGGAGGCTAATGATCCATTAAAATATTTTTATTACTGTTATTGTAAATATTAAAATAAATTATATATTTGCAGTTAAGTACTAGTTCTTTACTAAAAACAATTTCCCTTGTAAAACTATAAAGAATACAATGAAGAAGATAAATTAGCAAACATTTGCATTGGAAGTTCCAGTGCCACTATCTGAACACCACAAAACAGGTCATCCAAGTGTATCCATATGGTCTTTACACATGCTTTCCAGAAGGCCTTGATCACACTCCCACTCAATCAATAAAAAAATTACCTGGAAAGATGTTTGAAAACCACAGATACATGAATTATCAATGGTTTTGTTGTAATCAGTAAGAACTTGAGAGCAGGTTGGAAGAGGGATGTCAGGAGGGATATGTGATGTTAAACATTCCCATTTTAAACTTCTGCAATTCATATATAACTGTTACTGTTAACCTGATATTGTTAACACCTATCATTAAATGCCCACTAATCTCTTTCAGCTATAAATTTAAAGTTAAAGCTATCAGAAACTTTTTCTTTTTAAAATTTGAAATGGCATTATCTAATCAAATGAGAATCAAATTGTGATCCACTAATTTCCTTAAAGAATACAAATCATGGAGCAGAAGGTGTATGTGTATTCTAAAGCCATAACCATACAATTTTTAATAGAAAGTAAAATAATTTTTTCAACAGTATTGGCCTCAAGTTGTGCTTTCTAGCTACCTGTCTTTATATGTCCAGATGTATAAGTAAACAACATTTTAGCAAAATAATTAATAAGAAATATAGTGACGCTTAGCAATTTAAGCAGTAAGCCATAATGTTTCTAAAATAGCCTAATAATTTTCTTAAAGAGCTTCCCTGAGGTTCCATATTTTGTAATGTATGCAGCAACTTAGGAAGCACATTTCTAAAAGAATTAATACTGCATTACAGCTTTAATGCAAATTCTTAATAACTCCTTAATAATGTCTATTAATCATGGGCTTAGTATAGTCAATTTTGTGTGAAGAAGGTCTCAAGTAGTTATATAATATTTTGGAGCTTCACTCTATATATTCTGCATACTGCAAAACTTTGAAAGTTTTATTATTTGAGAGTCTGTTGTTCTGTTTGAAAAATTTGCCTCATTTTCCTATTAATTACAGTGAATAAACCTTCCTTTTTTGTGGCTTTAATTCCATTTCTTTGTTGTTTTTGATAAAACTGGTTCCATTATCAACTAGAACTGCATTTTCTTACTGGCTATCTGTTACTGCAGTAACTTGCAGTTGTAACAAAGTTATGTTATTATTCAATTTCCAAATAGTTAACATCTATTAGGGACAAACTTGTTTGAAAACTTAGTTGTTTAGACTCCACAGATAGAAGAAATTGATATTTTTACAAGATGATTCATCTTGTCTTAAAGTAGTAGCTGAAAATGAGATTCTTCCTTATCCCCAAATTGCCTATTTCTCTCCACTGATTATAAAGTCAAGATGACTAACATAGGCACAGCTATCTGCACAATAAACATCTATAAACTTACCTGTGAAGTCTGCATCTAATCGAGTTAGTTCCGGTCAGGACTACCATAAAAATCTTTTCACATGTCTATCTTTGTAAATTTCACACTTCTAGAATAGAAGTTCAGTATTTGAAGGGCCTACAAGGGAGCTGGAGAGTTAAGAACTGCAATGATAGGACTAGGGGTAATGGATTCAAAGAAGGGGAAGAAGAAAGGAAATGCCATTACAAAACTGGAAACCTCATCTTGTTGGTACTTCTCCAACCTGAGTGCAGCCTGAGAGGAGACACTGCTCCATGTTCACTGTTCCATGTTTCAAAGCCAGGCTGGATGAAGCCTTGAGCATCCTGCTGTAGTGGGAAGGTGTCCCTGCTTATGGCAGGGGGGGCAGGGACTAGATGAGGCAAGGTCCATTCCAAACCCTAAAAGTGTATGATTCTGTGATTCTATGAAATGTACACATTTACTTCTGAATAGAAAAATACTCTATGATATTAAACACTTATCAGAGGAATTACCTTTTCTTATTGCTTCTTTTCTTGCCAGCTGATTTACTAGTCTTGTGAGTAGTCTACTGAGAGTTAGTGCTTCAAAAACAATCTAAGAACTGGAACTGTACTCAATTTATACAACTGTGCTATATGAGTAGCAGACAGAGGTAAAGTAGAACTAGTTTACTATGAGCTTTTTTTCTTTTTTAAGTGATCACTATACCTAGAGTGCTTGGACTTCTCAGTAAATGGCCCTGCCCCAGGCAGTCTTGTCTTCTGATCTTCTAAATAACTTCTTATCTTCAGCAATTGCAATAAAAGTTAAAGTACACATCCAAATTAATGGATTGGCAGAAAGATAACAGTATTAGTGTTGGCCAGAATGAAATGGAGATTTTGCTGACAAAGTAGATCTAATGTTTCAAACAATGTGCAATCTGTGAATGCTTGCATAGTGCTGATGGATTTCTAATCAACTGTCAAAAAATGTAGGTATAAAACTACCTTCTGGGAATTCCAAATGTGAACATTTTATTAGAAGGCAAAAGGTTATATAGAATTAATCTATTTACAAAATTCTGCCAGCAATATGCAAGCCTGTGGGAATATCTAAAATGAAATAATAGACATGTAGGAGTTGCTTTCTCGGGCATGAACTAAGTTAATGAACATTAAAATATAAAGGCCAAGACCAGTTTTATTTTGGAGGCACTATTATTGTCTTAACATGTGGGAATAAATCTGGAAACCTGCCAAAGTTATAAGAAGTTTTCTAAATGTCTTTATAATAAATACCACAGGAAAACATCAAATAGGAAATTAAAGAGATTTATAACAAGTGCCAAGAATAATAATCAGTAATTTCCTATCCACAAACTTATACTGAAAGGAAGTTTTCAAACTGTGTTGAAAATGAGTGCAGAGCACCTGTTTTGACAGATGTATTATAGGGCAGCAGCTGCAGGGACATAAGAAAGGACAAAAAATAAAGAATCTAATTAAGAGGTATTAAGGAAAAATAACTTGCAATTAGTAGATCAGTGAAAAATGAGGAGAAGAGGTAAATTCATAAACTGAAGAATGCTATCTTCTGTGATGAAAATTTAGATTCAAAAGGCAAAGTGAACCACACTAATTCACATTAAGAAGATTTGTAAACAAGGATACTGAAATCTAGTTCACTGCTAGATTTTCAACATTGTTCAGCATATTCCACATATCATTGAGCTAGAAATATTCAGTACTTCTGAAATCAGTGAATTTAGGTAATTCAGTTTGGTTTTGGGATTCTAATGAAAAATTCAGATAAAACCAATCGATTGAAAATTAAATTTGCTTTCATGGTAAGGTCAGATTATTTTTTCTGGGAAATGGAGCGGAGTTTTGTCTGCTTGCTTATTTGTTTTCTGATGAATGGTTTTTCCCTTTAAAAGGAAGATCATGGTAAATTGCATTCTGAATTTGTCATGCAAGTTCTTTAATAGCATGATCCAGCTGAAACAGAAAATCTACTTTACCATTGAAGGATAAATTGTTTATAACACAGAAGGACGCCCACAGTCCAAAGATAATGTCAACAAGCATCCAATTATACTCTATATATGGCTATAAAATTTTTAGAGATGTTTTTGAAACTTACACTTGCCAAGGTATTTGATGAATCAGTCTTTTCTTATGAGGAAGATTATTGAAAATCCCTGTGCTAAAAACCATAAGTTTATCATCTGTCTCCAATATTTTGTATTGATGCTTGCTGTAAACCTCCAGGAAAAATAAGTAGCAATGCATTCCTCTGAGCAATTCAGTGACAGCACGACTTTCTCCCTATATGATATGAAATTATATAGAAAATATCAAATTTAAATTGTAAGAATTTTAAGAAAGTTATTGTTTTGCCAACCTGAAATAGTATTACTTTATTCATGTGTATATTAGCTAATGCTTACTGAACGACCAGGACTTGCACTATCCTTGTCTTCAAATGCATTTTTTTTTAAATCCTTTCATAACTTGTGATAATTTCAAGTGATTGTGAGTGTTCTCTTCCCCCTCATCCCAGAAGACAAAAAAATCCAGTCTTCTCACATTGTGAATTGCAAACAGTATACTCAGAACTGATCCATTAAGATGTCCAGACAAACAGGGAAGCGATGGATTGGGGAACGGTGGTGAAAAGAAATTAGATAGCTTCCTTTCCCTCCAGATTTGGGTGGGACTATAAATTAGGTACAATTCTTTTTCTGCTAAATTTGTATTTTGAATGTTTATTTACAAATGGAAAGAGATATGAGTTTAAACTGGAAAAACATCTTCAGTTGCTTATGTAGGAAAATAACATAAGAACCTTATTTGTAATTTTGGGACTCAGAAAGCCAGTAATCTGTTTCACCATTCTCTGCATTACCCCTGCCCTCATCTCATTGGGTACCATCTTCTATCACAGCTTTTTCATTACGAGACATTGCATTTGTTGGTGCTTTGTAGTTCTGTTACTTTACAGTTTCTCAGTTGTATCTTCCTATCTTGTTAGGTCATGATTTTACAATCCTCCTTAAACATATTATTGTTTCTGCTACTTTTCCCAATAGAAGTATGATTCACAAAATGAAGGGCCTTGTTTCTCTCCTCCCTCTTCCAGACCATTAACAGTTCTGTTAACTCATGCCCCTCATCCTGACACATGCTGCTTCACACAGTTCTGTTTATGACTGTGTTTCCAGCTCATCTTCTCACCTTGCATGTGACAGAGATTTGGCGTGTTCCTTGTAATCCTGGATCTCATCTCTTTCTGCAGTTCGTGCCAGCCACAGCTGCTTGACTGCACATGCTGCAAAGTGGATGACAGTGGGGTGGGCGAGCAGAGGGCAGGGGTGACAGACAGCCTGTCTGAGATTGTCTATATCACAACTGGCTGCTTCTGGACTACAAGTGTGATTAGATCAGTGCAACTACTGACAGGGCCACCCTAGACCTCCTTGTACTCCAGCAGATTGATTCTAACCTGGGCTGTACGCCAACAGCAGAGACATTTCATTTTCGGTTTCTTACCCCTGACACAGCTGTTTTGCAGTTTATAACCAGCCCACAGAGCATTTCCTAGATTATGTATAAGCAAGAATTGTTACTGAAAAAACTCAACACACCAGTCCTAAAAAACAGTGAGGTAGGGTCTCACCTAGTAGGCATTATTTCACCAGTTAGAGTGGACCTGAACCAGTTTCCACCAGCTGAGGCCATTCTTGCTTCATTTATCTCTAATGATGTAAAAGTAAAAATGAAGCACAAAATTATGCCCAAAAGTCATAGTGTTTCTCCAGTGTAATTACAAAAGTAAGAGGAGGTCATTATCACATAAAATTTAAGGAGTTTTAAATGTCTTCAGCAGAGATTCCCCAAGCTTTTCTTATTTTTTTTTTCTTTTTTTTTGCCAGTAAGTGGTATGCTAGCTTGAGATGAGCTTACACTCATCTCTTTTTTATTTTCATATAGGAGCACATATTGAATACATTTAAAGGAATTCCAAGTAGTTTGGGAGTAAGCAAAACTGAGGTTATATTTGTTGTGGGGAGTTAGGAAATCTGGTCAATTGCATATGCTCATGTAATTATATTGTTAGCCATGAGGTGAGGAAAAAGGCCAAGGATTTAAATGGTTTTGTACTATCAAAATTATGGTCAAATGCTTCATGTTTACAGGGAGACCTAAATAATGTGGTATTTCCTAATGTCATCTAAAACTTGTGATTTTGAAGAATATATAGTTTACTAACGAGAGAAAATTCCAAACTAGAATTTCAAGATTCAGATTCTTCTTTTCAGATCCACTAAATTTAATACCTTATAGCAGCTGAAAATAGAGAATTTTTATTAATTTGAATGCTTCTCACAATGGTTCTAAGCAAGTATACAATGGAGAAGAGAGCTGAGGCATTCTCGATCACTTTTTCTCCCAGGTCTGTTTCTGTGCAATGTGGAACCATATTTCTGATCATTTCAACTACTATTGTTTGAATGGTGTTAATCACCAGTAATCTTTAAAGTTCCAGTTCAGTAAGTTTCCTTCAGTGGCCATCAGAAATCAACTACCTAAAGAAAAGAAATCTCCTGCTTTGTAACATGCAGTTTCCACATTGAAGTGGTAAATGATTAATAAGTAACACTGTGTGATGAAACTATTTCAATAAAATTTATAAAACATTTCTCTTTTGTATGAAAAATAGAGGTGAATTCATAACAGAGACGGAAATGTACTGCTTCAGTACTTGGCACTAAGTGCTTCATTTCCTCAGAGAGGAAGAGAACACGTAAAAATAATCTCAATTTTTTTTCAGTGGCAGTAACCAGCTATCCAAAGACAAAAAGTGACCCAAAACACAGCTCAGAACTCAAACCATCAAGGTTTTTAATAGCAATAAGAAAACTGATTAATATTCTGAGATAAATGAAACAGTTTGAAAAAGGAGTGAAAAAAATCTAATAAATACTGAAAATGTTGTAAAATCTAGTTGGTGCTAATATATTCAGCATGCTTTCATAAAAACAGAGGTTCAGATAAGAAAAGACAATATGGATTAAAGTTCTTGACTTAGCATTTAGTTATCCAAACAAATTGTAAAATTCAACAAAATTATCATTTTTACTATCTAATATTTTTATCTACTTTTTATGCTCAGTTGCCTACCCCATTATTTTCTTGTTTCTATCGCTCATACTTTATTCCTCTCTCTCTTCTGCTTTTGAGTCTTGCCATTTTCCTCATTTATTTTACCTGAGATCTGAAACCCAGTACTTAATTTTGTTATTTCAATGTATTTGGTGTTCTTTAAAAGAGAATATGAAACCGAATTCACAGTTACCTTGTAAATCACTAGTTGTTATGTTCACAAAGTACTTTTTCACATAGTACTTCTGTGTTATTCTAATTAAGTTTTATGCATTCATAGAAACAGAATAGTTTCACCTGGAAGGGATTTTCCAACCACAGTTTTATTATTGCACCATTAGACAGCTAAGAAAGCTTGGATGGAGTTAGACATTGAACATCTGAAAATTCAAAGAACTCAAATTATTAGAATAGCATGTAGAAACAGGAAAAGAAATTTAGGCCTGAAAAAATACTAAGTTAAAGACATCCTTTATCTTAATATTTCAGAAGTTCTATAAGGCTGGTATGTTTAACAAAATGTTTGATCCTCCAATATTCTCTTACACAATTAGACAGGTATTTTTAATTCTTTTAATTGTTCTGTTTGATTTCAATATTGAAATTAATCATTATAACTTAAGATATCTGGTAAGATCAGTTATGCAGAATTTTAAATTAAAGGTAAATTGCAGAACTAACACTGCTATGCTATTTTAAGCATGCCACAGCTGGAAAATCTGCCACAATATCAGCAAATAGCCAGTAATATTGAACAGAGGTTGAACGTATTTCAAGGCCACAGATGCTGCTATGTCTGTCCTAAATTCTGTAATGCTGCTGCAAGACTACTACCACCCCGAGTCAGCTGTCTTCATAGTCATTGTATTCTACTTTAGCTGTCTGCATGTGATAAGACTAGTTTAGACTCAGATCCTTAGGAAGGTGCAAAGTCTGTCACTGAGTGACTCTGTGTGAGTACAAACAAAACACTCTCAGCAGACCTGTTGTGAGCATGGTCAACAACAACTGAACTTCTATATTGACTTTTAAAAGATTTTAGATGCTGAAACGTGCATACAGGAAGAGGATACAGTTTACTTACAATGGTAGGAGCTTTTTCACATCTCTCTCCTCTTGTTCCCTTCCAAAGACACTGCTTTGATCTCTTCTCATCAGTTCTTGTGCAGGCATACATGCCCATCTATAACCTAAATACCGTTTTAGATGAAGCAGTATCAGGTTCCTTCCTAAATGCGTGGAAAATAGAAATTTGCTTCAGCTAATATGAATTTTCAGGTAAGTAACATTTAGGTAATTGAAATTATGCTCTAATTATATGCCAATTGCCTCTTTAATGTTTTATCTTCTCTCAATCTAGAATATTTTCCTTATTTTCCTTTTATCATATCAGCAGGTTTTTTATGGGGCATAAAGTTAGGAAAGGCATATATTTTCTTAATGCAGAAATGCTTCCCAGACCATTTGTTTTTTTTCACTCTACTATGCTTTAGAGAATTGCATCTACTCTACTAAATGGGAGAGTAGAAATAGACTCAACATTTTGAACTTAAAAATTACTTGGCTAATGAAATCTTGATCAAAGTGAGAACCATTACAATGTAAGTTTGAAAACTGCATCTTTTAAGATCCTGTATCATCACATTGAAAACACCAGTGATAAAATGTCTCAATGGAGAGACAGGAGGCAGCTTGATGCAAGCAAGATGTCAGTTTATTGTAGTTTTCCACAAATACTTGTAGTTTTCTTGGCTTAGCGTGTTCTCTGCCGATTGGCTTATTCTATACGTTAGGTGTGCACCAATTGGTTAACCTAAGGCACAACAATACGTTACATGTCTTCTTCCCGAGCAACATCCCAGCAACTTCCTAACTCGTGACTGGTGAGCCAGCATGCAGGTGCTTTCTGTTCAAGGTTCCCATCTCCACACCTACTCCTCCCAAGGCCTTCGGGCAACAAGTCCTAACACATCCCCTGACTAGCCCAGACATGCTGGACCCTTGCTGAAAGCAGCCAGGCCACTCCCCACAGTAAAAAATCATCATTAGTAAAAATCATACGTAATAAGGAACCATGTTGTTACCAGAGAAGATGCTTAGGAAGACTTAATGCAACCATGAGAGTGATTCAATCATCTCAGTATTAGCTGCCAGGAAGAGCAAGAGTGTGATTTTTAGATGAATGACACCTGCAAACCTTTTACTTCTTTTAAATCATATCTTCCATGTGGGTGACATATCCACATCTGCAGATGTTTGCAAGGCCAGTGAAGCGTCAAGTATTCAAGCACTGACCCCTCTATAGGATGCTGTTTTCTAGTTTCTCTAACAGCTGCTCCAAGACTAAATCTGTATTCCACTCCTGGATGTTCATATTAATTTTAGCCATGTAACAGGAATTGGGCAACGCATGAAGTCACTGTGCATTACAATTCTCATCTTTAGGCAAACTTCTTACACTGAGAGCTCTGAATTTTTACAGGTTGCTTCATTGTTTGGTGATTAGTCTAGTGAATTGAAAATAAAAAAAAAAATTAGGATGTGGAAACTTCCTCTACAGCAGAATAACACCAGCATTACCTTCTTCTGGGGTGCATCAGGCAAGGCATTGACAGCCAACTAAGGGAGATGATTGTCCCACTGTACTCTGCATGGGGACAGCCTCATCTCAAATACTATGCGCAGTTTCGGGCACCACAATGTAAGAATGATATATAGCTATTAGAAAGCCTCCACAGGAAGACATGCCTGTGTGGGAAATGTCAGTTACAACTTAGGATGCTGGAAATAGTCCATGAAAATCCATGGATTCTGTGCAGTTCCTTTCCTAAAATTGCAGCCCCGATGCAAATTCTGGAACTGCGTACATTTGGAACAGATACTTTGTTATTGTCACTAAGAAAATACTTTTCTACTATTTGTGCACATGTCAAGACACTTTTGGAAAGAGGAATATATTGTAAGTCAACTCACAAATTCTAGCCCAGACAAATGACTTGGTAAAACCAGCAGCTGCTGAACTACCACATTTAGTGCAATTAACTATAACCTTTCCTCTAATTTGTTCTGATCCCAAATACCATCAAATCTTAGAATGGTTTAGGATGAAAAAGACCACCTAGTTCCAACCTCCCTGTCATGGGCACGGATGCCACCCACTACATCACATGGGACTCAGGGCCCCATCCAACCTGGCCTTAGGCACATCCCAGGATCAGGATAGGGCACAACTTCTCTGGGGAACAAGTTTCAATGTCTTTACACCCTTACAATAAAGAATTTCTTCCTAACACCAAATCTTCCTGTCTAAAGCCATGACCTTTTATCCTATCGCTCCATTCCATTGTAAGAAGTTCATCTCCAACATTCTTGCAGGCCCCCTTTAGGTACTGGAAAGATATTATATGTTCTCCTCATAGTCTTATTCATCCTGAACAACCTCAGCTCTCTCAGCTTGTCTTCATAGGAGAGGTCCTCCAACCCTCTGATCATCTTCATGACTTTCCTCTGGACCCACTCCCATGGGTTCACATCCTTATCTTACTGATCCCAGAGCTGGTGGAGTGTGGGTCTCACCAGAGCAGAGAAAATGAGGAGAATCAACTCCCTCAACCACATGATCACACTTCTGGATATGGTTTTTGGTCTGCAAGTGCATAGTGGCAAGCATCTCATACATCAATACCCCCGAATCTTTCTCTTCAGGGCTGCTTTGAATCCATTCTCTGCCCAGACTGTATTGGTGCGTTGGAATGCCCTAACCTAGATGCAAGATCTTACACTTGGCCTTGTTGAACTTCATGCCCACGAGTCAAGTCTCTCAAGGTCTCCTTTGGATGGCATCCCTTTCCTTTAGTGTGGTGACCACACCACATAGCTTGGTGTCATCAGCAAATTTGATAAGGGTGCACTTGATTTGACTGTCCATGTCACTGATGGATGTTGAACAGAACCACTCCCAATATGGACTCTTGAGAAACACTGCTCATCACTGCTCTCCACTTGGACATCGAGCTGTTGACTGCAACTCTTTGAGTACCATATAGGCAATTCCTTATCCATCCAGAGGTCCATCATCAAAACCATTCTTTTCCAGTTTAGAGACCAGGATGTCATGGCACAGTGGCAGTTGTTTTGTGCAAATCCAGGCAGATGACTTTGGTTGCTCTTCCCCCATCCACCAGTGTTGTAATCCAAGATAAAATGGTTGTATTTGAGATTTAATTCAAATGAATATTATTTGGGTTGGAATGTGAGTTGAATAGGATTGATGCACTAAATGATTGAAAAAAGTATAAATGAAATTAGCTAAGCTGACTACTGTCTGTCAGTGGGTTATTTGATTTGACATTGATAATAGGTAGAAGGCTATGTAAACTTTACCTTTCTTTTATACTGAAACTCCAGATCCACTTGCTCTTAACTTCTGAGCTTAAATGTTCAGTTCAAACTGAACTTGAGAACCTTGAAAGACAAAAAGCAGAGGCAAACTCTCCTCTACTTTTTTACTTTCTCCTATTTTTTCTTATTTTTATTTTTTTTCTTCAAGAAAATAAAATTTTAATAGCATTATGAGCAACTCTGTAGTCCCTGTGGTCAACATTTTTGTCCCATTTAAGCAAAATGTTAAGGTCTAATAATTTTTAATTATTTTTTTCTGCCAATAATCAAGAACCTTAAACTTAGATGCTAAAGTAGAAATGTTCGTAAGGAAATAATAAAGCAATTTCTTTAGATTTTTGCATTGCAAAGTCAAATGCATGAAAACATATACATATATTGCGTGCATTTACTTAGGACTTGTTTGACACAACTAACAATTACATGTTCATCATGGCTTTTTGTTGTGGTTTTTTTTTTAACAGACATGTTTTAAGGAATGTTAGCTGTATCCTATTCAGTTGTGTATTGACAAAAAGGCACAAGAAAAGAAAACCACCAAGACATTCCCTTTTTATCTTTGACTAGCTATCAGTTATAATGTTATGCTTTCCTAGTGTCATGCAAGAGAGTCTCTGAGAACTTACTTCTGTTTTAATTAATGAGAAAAGGAAAAAACATGGAAAATTATTATATAAAGGTCAATAAAAAGCTTTGAATAACTCATAAGGGTTTTCTGAGGTATGAAGCTCAGGCTAAGGAAGAACTTTGTGTAAACTTTTTATAATTACAAAAATATTAAATTGATATTATCAGATATCTGGATGACAGGATCCCAGTGCACCACTTTTAGACTCCGTGATGTTTCAAGTGTTCTGTTTCAAATATTTCATATACTATTTTGGTATGATATCCTGAGATTTATAACTCCACAAAAAAAAACCAAAAAAACCCCGTAAATTCTGCAGCCTACAGCTAGAGACAGTACAAAGCCAGTTCTAGTTGCATTCTCTTGCCTAATGTAATGGGCCTTGAAATTAAAGCATATATGCATTTTATATCATAATAAACTATCTAATTTCCAGATATTAAAACCCACAGTTCACAATTATTTTCATGCAGAAAACAAAACTTACTTGAAAAACGCTCCCTCTATTTGAAGTTGCATTCAGACATTGAATGTATATAAAATATAATAAGCCCATTAATTTTTCTGTGTAATGCTTTAAGGGGCACCAGTTACAGACTTTTAAGTAATGTATGTGCATTTTTGTGCAATAAGTACATATGTACTATGATATCTATACATAGCTATGCATTTAGCAACAGTTGAAATCACAATGATATTAAACGTAACCTAGAGCTTTTTAGCATTTCTCTCGGCAGTTTGCTGTTATGACATTACTGATTCTTCAGTGCTATACCTACAGAAGTATAGCACAGAGAGGAGAATCTTCCTAGTACTGATTGTTATGTAGCACAATGGACTTTAAATGCTAGCAGTAGCTAGATGAATTACAGAATACATGAACTTGCTTAGCAAATGACAGCTGCTAATTAGTATGAAAGTTTGATCTAGTATGGACAGACATCATCTAAATAGGGTTAGTTCACTGGTTCTGGCAGAATTGGTCTATGGCCACAATTTTGTACACATATGATGTGAATGATATGAATAAACTTTTTAAAAAAAATGTGTGGTGGAAGCAGAGATTTACACATAGTATAAATATCATGTGCATTTTTCCATTATAGTAAGTAAAATGATACACTCCTAGTAAGAAATATTAACCTGGGTAATTGCATAAGACTTCGAATATCATGAACAATATTTCTAGATTTCTGTTTTGAAAAGTCAATGAGCACATTTAAATTTAGAGGTAGACTGGCTTCTTTGGGGATCTAGTGATCTTGGTGGTTTTTTACATAATGTAGTTGCTTTTCACATTTTCTCTGTGAATCTGAGCTGGCAGCACTTGATTTTTCTCAGGAATAGTGCAAGATAAACTCAAATTAACATGATTTCTGCTATTTTTTACACCAATTTATGAGTCCATTTATCTTGTAGTTCTGACCCCTTCCTCTAGTTTTCCACTATTTCCCCTCTTCTGAGACAAGAGTGCCATTCACAGTGAAATGTTTAAGCAACAGAGTTCATCCTAAAACTGTGCAATTGGATTATACAGAGGGAGTCTGCCAGCCTTTGGTAAATTATCCCAATTACAATCTTTGAAATGCAGATGGGCTGTTGGGATTTTTTTGGGCATTATTTTTTGTTTTGTATTGGGATTTTTTTGTGAAACAACAGATTTATAGCATACAGCTGGTCAAATAAACTTGTCAAATAACAAATACATATTGTATTTGGTCCATAAAGGAGGTCTACTGAATATCCAATGCGCATAGAATACTGCATCTTCTCTAGGTCTGCACACAAAAATAGCACTTTGATCTCAAATCTTGTGTGATGATCAGTTCTTTTGAAAATTTTTCAGTTGTGCTGGTTTGAGCTGGAGTAGAGTTAACTTTCTTCATAGAGGCTAGTATGAGGCTATGTTTGGGTTTTGTGCTGAACACAGAGTTGATAATGCAGAGACGTTTTTGTTATTGCTGAGTAGAGTTTACACAGAGTCAAGGCCTTTGCTGCTTTCTGTACTGCCACACTGGCAAGGAAGTTGGGGATGCATGGGAGATTGGGAGGAGACACAGCTGGAACAGGTGACCCAAACTGACCAAAGGGATATTCCATACCATATGACATCATGCTCAGTATATAAGGTGGGAGGAAGAAGGAGGAAGGGGGGGACATCTGGAGTGATGGCATCTGTCTTCCCAAGGAACCGTTACGCGTGATGGGCCCTGCTCTACTGGAGATGGCTGAACACCTCCTGTCTGTGGGAAGCAGTGAATTAATTCCTTGTTTTGCTATGCTTGTGTGTGCAGCTTTTGCTTTCTCTATTAAACTGTCTTTATCTCAACCCATGAGTTTTTGTAGCTTTTAGCCTGCTAATTCGCTCCCCCATCCCGTTGGTGGGGGGAGCTGAGTGAGAGGCTGAGTGGTTCTTGGCTGCTGCTGGGGTTAAACATCAGTGCAGTCAGATTCCGCAGGGCATGAAAATGTATTATCTATTGGCATAAAGTAATCTTACTATTGCTGGAAATGATGACTTCTTATAATGAATTACTTTGTTTTGAACCTGTCAGAACAGGATTTTGAATTAGTGTACTGGTTCCTGCCAGGACAGGGTTAACTTTAGCAAGAGGCAGAAGGGGCACACTAGGACTCTGAGGTTATTCTATACCATTTCGCATCATGCAGAGGGGATGAAGGAGGTGGGGGGTTCCCTTTCTTCCAGCACAGGTTTGGGTCAGGGTGTGGTGAGTGATCGTCTATGAGTCGTTAGTACACTCTGTTTTTAATATAGTTGTTATTGTTCATTTTTGTACTTCATTGCTGGTTTTTTAGTAAATTATTCTTATCTCAGCTCATGATCTTTACCTTTTCTGCCTCTAATTCCCTCCATCCTGCCACAAGGGGAGGGGATAAGGGAGTCAGCTAGTGGTGCACGATCTGGAGGGTTTCAGTGGAAACGTAGAATTGAGGAGTATCACTTCTAAACTATGACAGCTTCATTTGGAGCTCAACATGGGGCATGAAAGGTCAAAATAACAACAGATCTGACTAGAGTGAGTTGGAAATAAATTTGCTATAAGCATTTGCTGTAGTGGGTCCAGAGCCACTGGTCACAATGTTGCTTTCTCTGTTCACATGATTGTGGTTCCTCACCCCGTGTGTACTCCCATATATTCACTGTGTGCTCCTCACAATGCTCTTTCCCAAAGCAGGGAGGGGAATCAGGATTGTTTTGTCAGTCTTCTGGGATAATGATAATATCAAGTGCAATGAGGGTCATTTGGTCTGTGTATTCAGTGGTGCCTTCCTGCTCTTATCTCGGGTGCCACCTCTGGGAATTCATTTATCATTGTACCCAGTTTCTGGGAAATGCAGAGGATCATTTTTCCCAGCTTTTCACCCACTTCTCGGCCTACAAGCTTGTTACAACAGCTCTTGAGAATTTTGAATTTCCTCTGGATGTCAAGGAAAGTGTGCTCTTGATGCTATGTCTTTCAGGTCTCCTCGGTGTAGTCCAAACCATATTTAGGGTTACAAAAAACATTTTTAGGAGGGTGATTCAGACATCTACCCTGAGGGTGGATAGTCATGAGTGGCAAGGAATGTAGGAAGATATTGGTCAATATTTGGAGTACTTATCTCCTCCAGTAGCTTGGAAGTTCACCCTCTGAGCAACTACACGTCCCTGGCCAGTGTTGGGCTGGATGTTCAAAGGGAATGTCCCTTCTACACATCATGCCACTGATACTACGTGGAGTAAGTGAGTTGCCCTGATCACACAGCGAGCTTGGATAGGAAACCTCAGTCATCCAGGGATCCTGGAATTCACCACAAACTGGCCTAAAGGTGAGAATTTTGGACTATCACTGGGGGAAGAGGATGAGCAGGTGACATATGCTGAGGAGCCATATAATCAGCTGCCAGAGAACGAAGAGAGATACGCTTTCTTCTCTGACACTTCCTGATTTATTATAGGGATACATCAGAAATGGAAAGCAGCCATATGGAGTCCTACGTGGCAAGTCACAGAAGCAATTGAGGGACAAGGTGGGTCAAGTCACGTTGCAGATCTGAAAGCCATCCATCTGGCTTTAGATATTTCTGTACCCGAGAGTCAGGTTACAGAAGAAAATCACCACAGATAGGTGGATCAGGCTGCCATAATTAAAGTGTCTCGGATGGATCTGAACTGGCAGCATAAGGGTGAAGTATTTCTGTATCATTGGGCCTGTGACACCTCAGGTCATCAGGGAAGAGATGTAACATACAGATGGGCTGATGATTGAGAGATGCACTTAATAATGCACTCTATCTCCCAGTTTATCCATAACTGTGAGATATATGCTACCATCAAGCAGGCCAAGAGGGTAAAGCCTCTGTGGAATGGTGGCTGGTGGATCTAATACAAATATGGGGAAGTCTGACAGACTGACTACGTGCCACAAACCCACCAAGGCAAGCACTACATGCTCATGGTGGTAGAAGCGACCATTGGATTGTTGGAAATGTACCCTGTGCCTCATGCTGCTGCTTTGGCTTCAAAAAACAAATCCCATGGTGATATGGCACCCAAGAAAGAATTGAATCAGACAACAGGACTAATTTCTGAAATAGCCTCATAGGCACATGTGCTGAAGAGCATGGCATTGAGTGGTTGTATCATGTTCCCTATCATACACCTTCCTCTGGAAAAACTGAGGCGTACAATGGATTGTTGAAAATCATATTGAAGGCAATGGGCGGTGGAAAACATTCAAGTATTGGTATCTGTGGGAAATCGACGGGAGAAATGCGCACCCGATAGTGTCCAGCAAGACTCGTTTATTGAAAACCATCATCCATCTTTTATACACTGCATGAACAACTATGCTTCTTGTTCTCTTTACCATTACCTAAACCCTAAAAGTTACATTTGTATACTTTCTTAGCTTGCAGAACAACTATACCTATTATTCATTTTAGCATTACCTAAGCTCTACAGGTTACATTTATATACTATGTCTGCTTGCAGCTGCAGCTGTGAAGAAGTCTTTGTTTTCTGGAGAATCCTTCTTTGTTTTCCCAGAATAGTTCATCCTTGGGTTTGCAACATTGCTGAGCTTTCCCAGATAGCTTGTCCTTTGGCTTCAACATTGTACTGCAGAAATAACTTCTAATGCTGAGAAGCTAAACTCCTGAGGCCTACTTCTTAGTTATATGCTCAAAGCTCCCATAAGCCTTTGCTCGACTCTTGCTCGCACAATGCTCTCTGGGAGCTGTGCCCCTGTTCCCTTAGCCATTCTTCAACAGGTATCTACATTTCACAATGGTCACCTTGTTGTTTAACACTAAAGGTTCTATCAATTGAGCTGGCCCTGCCCAATCAAAACCTCCAGGTATCGTAGAAGAGGATAAGGTCCCTGTGGTGCATCTGAGGAATATGCTAGGGAAGATGGTTTGAATTAGTCCTGCCTCAAGCAGGGACTGCTTTTGCTCAAGGATGTGGGTGCACTTGCTGGGTAACGCAGAAGGAAGGGGAAGTATGATGTGTACCTCAAGGGATTTGATTTTTTGGGTAAGAACAGTCAGTAATGTGAAATTGTATAATATTGTTTGATGAACGATACTGTCACTGTATGCTATAGCTCCCGTGAACTGTTCCAGATACACCTGTCATGAGTTCCAGATGCAGCTTGTGATGACCCAACACTGCACCAGCCCTCCTGCCCTGGCATCTAGGACAGCTAGAACCGACAGTCATAGACTAAATGAACTAAACTGGCACTTTAGAAGGACAACTATTGGCTAAGAGAATGATATTCATGATTTTGTGAATATATGTATATATCAATATATGTATGTGTATGTGTATGTATATGCATTGGGAAGGTGTAGGACCTGAGCATGACATAGATAATATAGACTAAGGGGTGGATAATGTCCTCGTTCTGGCCTGGACAAGGTTGACTTTTGTAGCAGCCAGGAAGGGCACACTAGGACCAGGGGGTTATTCTATACCACCTCCTGCCATGTGGAGGGGAGCGAGAAGGCAGATGGTACTCTTTGTTCTGTCACCAGTTGGGTTTGGGGGTGC
>NW_008651035.1:9535-9751 GCF_000695815.1 Acanthisitta chloris | reverse complement strand
GCTGACAGGCCTGTAGTTTCCCGGGTCATTCTTGCAATGCTTTTTGTGGATTGGCGTGACATTTGCCAGCTTCCAATCCTCTGGGACCTCCCCAGTGAGCCAGGACTGTCAGTAAATGATGGAGAGAGGCTTGACAAACTCTTCTGCCAGCTCCCTCATCACTCTGGGATGGATTCCATCTGGCCCCATTCCCTGGGGATGTCACTATCCACCGCT
>NW_008651035.1:7087-9407 GCF_000695815.1 Acanthisitta chloris | reverse complement strand
CCTCAGCCTTTTCCTCATCTTGGGTCACTCTGTTCCCTCCCATGTCCAACAAGGAATGAAGGATTTCCTTACCCTTCCTTTTATTGATGTATTTATAGATGATTATAGATTATAGATTATTATAGATGCTATTATAGAATTGCTATTGATGTATTTATAGAAATATTTTTTATTATCCCTGACAGAAGTGGCCAGATTTAGTTCAAATTGTGCCTTTGTCTCTCTAACTTTCTTCCTACATGACCTGACTGTATTCCTGAACTCTTCTTGAGTGGCCTGCCCTGTTTTCCAGAGTTGGTAACGTCTCGGTTTTTTCATAATTTCCTGCAACGTTTCCATGTTCAGCCAGGTTGGCTGTCTTTCCCGCTGGCTCACCTTTCGGCTCACTGGGACAACCTGCTCTTGCGCGTTCAGTACTTCTTCCTTGAAGCATGTCCATCCCTCTTGGATCCGTTTTGATATGTAAAATATGTAGCGTCTGCATTATGGTCTTCAAATGGTAAGCAATAAAAATGACTGATTTATTTTAAAAATTATCGAAATGAAAAAATATATACAGCTTTCATCCATGATGATAGCTCCAAGCTATCCAAGCTCCAAGCCCCAACCTTTTGCATGTAGTATGTATAAGTTTAGATGGTGAGAGGATTAAGTCTAGTTTACTTGAGTTATTGTTTTTAAATATTATATTACTGTTTTTTAATTTGATGTTACTGGTTTACTTAAAATTTATTTTAAGTTATTGAAATGTTTTAAAATTAAGGAAGTGTATGGAAGACTAAACCAAACAGTATCAAGGTAATGACTGTCATTTCTTGAGGGAGATTCTACATGGAAACAAAGTTCAGTCCATATAGATTTGGATGAGAGGGGCATGTCTTTTAAAAGTTGCTGCAACAATTGCAAGAGCTAAGAGGAATAAATTAGAACCAGTGTTATATGGTCTAAAAGCTTGACTTCTTTTTGTTTAGTCCTCAGGAATCTGGGAAAGAGGAAAAACAGTGCTGCTAATTAGTTCTGTCATTTCTTACAAATTATGCAAAGTATTACTAAACAATCAGTTGTGTCCACTGATAAAAGAAAACATTAGTATATCGGAGTATCTATACAGGTAGTACAAAGGAGTAGTCCAGCAGTTGACTGTGTAATTATTTGCATGCAGAAACTCTATAGCTATTATCTAAAATTGAATTTTGGATTACTGAGTAGTTAGTAACCCCCCAAATACCCAAACAAAACTATACATTCGCAGAACTATATTGTATGCTTCAGTTTTGCCTGGGCCAGTACTTGCATAGCTTTCTGAGGCAGAAATCCTACTGAAACCACTAGGAAGTATGCAAAGTAAGTGTTGGAGAATCATGCATAGTTTTTTATTTTGACTGCTTAATGCATACAGAATTTTTTAAAAAAACCAAGTTGAACTATATCTGATGGCATTACCCATACCCAGAGAACGAGCCAGTGCTGTGATTTTTAGGATAGGCATTTATTAAAGCAAGACTCCTAGGGATTATATCTTGAGAAGATGGAAGGAATTAACATTTTGTTCATCTGTAGATAATTGATACCTGAAAGATGTAGAGTGAAACTTACTATAAGTTGATTAGTATCAAACCTGAGAAGACACTAAATTTCCCTCTTATAAGACATTCTTTATGAGATGAGATACACAATCAGTTAGTGCTTTGGTGGGAAATTGAGCCTAAGTGGATAATAAAAGTTAAATGATCTGTCATGCATTTCATAGATATTTTCAAAGACAAGATTTCAGTTGCACAGAAAAGCTATGATGAAAGGTTCACTATCTCAGAAGTAATCTTATGCTGTGATGCTGGCTGTTCATGATTGTTACTAATTCTATTTAAATGTTTAGAGGGATAGTAATATTAAACTGAAACTTTTAAATGCCTTGTATGTCCAATCAGAATTACTGGAGGAGTTGCATTAATCTCCAATTAGAAATTGTGTATCTGTTACAAAACAGCTGACATAAAACATGGGACAAAAAAAAGTCTTATAATTGGTAAAAAAAAATTATCATAGAATCACAGAATGTCCTGGGTTGGAAGGGATCTTAAAGATCATCTAGTTCCAACCCCCATTCTATGGGCAGGGACCCCTTCCACTAGACCAGGTTGCTCCAAGCCCTATCCAACATGGCCTTGAACACTTCCAGGAATGGGGCATCCACAACTTCTCTGGGCAACCTGTGCCAGTGCTGCACCACCTTCACCATAAGAAATTCCTTCCTAATATTCCCAGTTAGGCACTGGAAGGGGCTCTGAGGTCTCCCTGGAACTTCTCTTCTCCAGGCTGC
>NW_008651035.1:3405-7076 GCF_000695815.1 Acanthisitta chloris | reverse complement strand
TTGTAGTCCCCTTTTAGATACTGGAAGGCTGCTATAAGGCCTCCCTGGAGCCTTCTCTCTCAGCCTGTTTTCATAGGAGAGGTGCTCCAGCCTTCTGAGCATCTTGATGTCCCTCCTCTGGACTTGCTCCAAGAGGTCCATGTCCTTCCTGTGCTAGGGACCCCAGAGCTGGATGCAGCACTCCAGGTGTGGTCTCACAAGAGCAGAGTAGAGGGGGAGGATCCCCTCCCTTGACCTGCTGGCCACACTTCTTTTGATGCAGCTCAGTTGGCTTTCTGGACTGCAAGCATACATTGCCGAATCATGTTATGCTTTTCATCCACCAACACCCCCAAGTTCTTCTCCTCAGAGCTCCTTGTGGTCCATTTATCCCTCAGCCTGTATTTGTGCCTGGGATTGCCCCCACCCAGATGCGGGACCTTGTACTTGGTGTTGTTGAACTTCATGAGATTTGCACAGGCCCACCTCTCAAGCCTGTCCAGGTCCCTCTGGATGGCATCCCTTCCTTCCAACACGCCAGTTGCACAACTCAGCTTGGTGTCATCACCAAACTTGCTGAGGGTGCACTCAATCCCACTGTCCATGTTGCGGACAAAGATGTTAAACATTGGTCCCAATCCCAACCCCTGAGGAATGCCATTCATTACTAGTCTCCACTTGGACATTGAGCTGTTGACCACAACTCTTTGAGTGCGGCCATCCAGCCAATTCCTTATAAGTTGTTTTGAAAAGTATGTTATTATAAATGAATCAATATCATTAGGCAAACACTTCACTGTGATTCTTTATCTTTACTAATGTTTATGCTTATTAGAATTTTGCATTTCTTTTGCAGTGCTTTCTGGTTTTGTTTGATCTTTGGTGTATTAACGCCTACTAATGTTGCAGAAGTCTTTGCCTTTTTCTACAGTGTTTTTGATATTTGATTTTCTTATTTGCCAGTTGTTGCATTAATAGTATAGTAATGTGGCAGAAAATAAACTCCCTTGCGTTTCAGCTGCTCCTCAGAGATCAGAGGGCCTGGGTGTGGTTTGGCTTAATTTCTGATTATAGCCAATTAGGCACTCTTAGGCTGGTCGAGTTCAGTAAGAACTTGCATGAGCACAGATTTGCAAATAGTAAAGTTTGGTAATTCAGTACTTTAGGTGTGGTCATGCTCAGTAAGAGCTTACATGATCCAGATTCATGAATAATACGGTTTAATTGAAGAAACAGGAAAGCAGGTTCGAGATTGCCTGTGATAGATGCACTAATTACAGTGTTAATGTGTGTTGCAAAAGAGAGTACAGTATCAGAGATCTAATAGTGCTATATATATAAATGAATATTCCCAGGTATGCTCTAATACAGTTGGAGGCGCAAATTTCACCTAGAGGCGTCCCTTCAGGGGAGGAGGAGAGACACAATTCATCAACCAATCCCAAGCAACCAGAGGTGTTTCCTCCTTTCACTTTTTTCTTTTTTTTTTTCCCCTCAAAACCCCCCTTCTTTTATACTATATTTTTTGGCCCTTCCCGAGGGGGTGGAACAATTGCATGTTATATGTGGGGTTTGGTGACTGTGGTCATACCTGTAAGGCATGTTTTTTTTTTTTCATTTGCATTCTTAGGGGTGTGAAAGCTAATATGCAAATAGGGCTTAATGAGCATCTTGGTTACTTTTGGTCAGAATTTATAGTTGATACAAAAGTTAGAATAAACACTTTGGTCCTCCTCCGCCTGCTGATGCTGAAGTACAGGCTGCCTGACCTTTGCCAGATAGTCTTTGAGCACATTCTTATCTCCTTAATGGACCAGATTTACAACGAGGCTTGTTGTGCATGGTGAAGGGGGAGTGAGACTAATAGCAGTTTGAGGCTCTTAATTAGATGCTGGTTTAGAAGGTGTGAGCTCATAACAATATTTGAAACTGTCTTTCAAGCATTTCCTATGTAACAGTCATTTAGTTGTAGAGAGGTTCTTTATTCCAGGTGCTGTTCATATTCTTTTTTTCTGCTACTATTTTTTCTGCTAATATTACCTATACTAAGAGTTTAGATTTTTAGTTTTGGTTCAGATTTTAAATTTATTATTTTTTAATCCCCAGAAAATACAAAACTTCTTTAGCAATTTAAATGAGATACCTAACCCTTTTGTTGGAGGTGATAGATGCAAATCTCTATTCAGGTCCTACTGGGTGAATTGCTTAGTGTGAGGATTCATAGCACTTTCAGGTCACTAGGCAGGAACTGAGCTGCTTTTTTTATTTATTTCTCTTCCTGCAAAATATAATCCTTTCAATTGTGGAAAATGTAAATAAAACCTCAAGGTGGTGGTATAAGCATGTATTCTCTGATAGTCAGTATACAGATACAATGCTGCTATAGAGTGTTCTGTACTGGAAGGGATAGATCATCTGAAGTTCTTGACATCTGTATTGGGTTCGTGTGGCAAGGTTTGAGTAGCAGGAAGTGAGCTACAGGTGTGACTTCTGTGAGAAGCTGCTGGAAGCTTCCCCTGTGTCCAATAGAGCCAATGCCAGCCAGCTCCAAGACAGACCCACTGCTGGTCAAGGCCAAGCCAGTCAGTGATAGTGGTAGTGCCTCTGGGATAACATATTTAAAGAAGGGAAAAGAAGTTACTGTGCAGGAGCAATTGCAGCCAGAGAAGAGAGGAGTGTGAATATGAGAGGAGCAACTTTGCAGACACCAAGGTCAGTGGAGAAGGAGGGAGAGGAGGTGTTCCAGGTGCCAGAACACAGATTCTCCTGCAGCCTGTGGTGAAGCCCTTGCTAAAGCAGGCTGTCCCCCTGCAGCCCATGGAGGTCCACGATAGAGCAGTTATCCACCTGCAGGTGGATGCCCAAAGGAGGCTGTGACCCTGTGTGAAGCCTGTGCTGGAACAGGTTCCTGGCAGGACCTGTAGACCCATGAAGAGAAGAGCCCATGCTGAAGCAGATTTACTGATAGGGCTTGTGACCCCATGGGGGCCCCATGCTAGAGCATTTTGTGAAGAACTGTAGCCTGTGTGAAGGATTCAGGTTGGAGAAGTATGTGGGAAACTGTCCTGTGGGAGGGACCCCATGCTGGAGAGGGAAGTGTGAGGAGTCCTCTCCCTGAAGAGGAAGGAGCAGCAGGCACAACATGATGAACTGACTGTAACCCCTGTTCCCTGGCCCCCTGTGCCACTGGGGTGGAGTAGGTAGAGAAAATCAGGAATGAAGTTAAGCCTGGGAAGAAGGGAGGGGTGAGGGGAAGGTGTTTTAAGATTTGATTTTACTTCTCATTATCCTACTCTGATTTGATTGGCAATAAATTAAACTAATTTCCTGAAGTTGAGTCTCTTTTGCATGTGATGGTAATTGGTGAGCGATCTCTCTCTGCCCTTATCTCAATTCATGAGCCTTTCATTATATTTTCTCTCCCCTGTCCAGCTGAGGAGGGCAGTGACAGAGCAGCTTTGGTGGGTACCTGGCATCCAACCAAGGTCAACCCACCACAACATCTACACCTGCAAATAGATGTTAGTGATTTAATTTATTCCATCTATATTTGTTTAGTTTTGTAATTTAATTCATTTAAGTGGGAGGTTGAAAACCTTTTATTTTTTTTGAGGGGGGCAGGGGGGGAAGTGTGAATATGATTTTCATGCATCTTTAGCATGCAACACGGAAATGCTGAATTTATTACTGCT
>NW_008651035.1:0-3310 GCF_000695815.1 Acanthisitta chloris | reverse complement strand
CGCCAGGCTGCTGTCAGTCATACACAGTCCTTTTCCTATCTCTCGTGGATGTTTGGGAAATCCTTATTATACGGTGCAGAAATCTCATGATGGAGGACAGAGAGGTATTCTTAAAGTTACCTTTAAAATATTCATTTGTATAATGACAGTGTGTCTTGGTTTGATAGTGTCATGGTTTAACCCCAGCCAGCAACCAAGAACCGTGCAGCTGCTCACTCACTCCCCCACCAGTGGGATGGGAGAGAGAAGTGGAAGGGTAAAAGCTAGAAAACTCATAGGCTGAGAGAAAGACAGTTTAATAGAGAAGGAAAAAGAAAGCCATACACACAAGCAAAGCAAAATAAGGAATTAATTCACTGCTTCCCATGGGCAGGAGGTGTTCAGCCATCTCCAGGGCCCCATCACACATAATGGTTACTTCGGAAGTAAAACACCATCACTCCAAACATCCCCGCTTCCTCCTTCTTCCTACCCCTTTATATACTGAGAATGATGTCATATGGTATGGAATAGCCCTTAAGTCAGTTTGGGTCACCTGTCCTAGCTGTGTCTCCTCCCAATCTCCCATGCACCACCACCTTCCTTGCCAGTGTGGCAATACAGAAAGTGGTAAAGGCCTTGACTCTGTGTGAGCACTGCTCAGCAATAGCAAAAACATCTCCATATTATCAAACTTGTGTTCAGTGGAAATCCAAAACATAGCCCTGTACTAGCCATTGTGAAGAAAGTTAATTCTACCCTAGCCCAAAGCAGCACAGATAGTCAAGGAAAAATACCTTTTGCTCCCTATAGTTTCTCCAAGAAATTAGGGTGATGTAGGATTGGTAGGGGCTACCCAGGTCATCAAGTTTAGCTCCTGCAATAGCTATAATAATACAGTGATTGTCTACCTCCGAAGAAGTCACATAAAATTGACTTCATGTACTGTTTTGTATCATAATTTCGTTATGACAACATTGCCAATACAGACAGTATTACCCATAGAAACAGAGAGTTATTGTTAGAGCCACATAGTAAGCACTTGGGGATGCAAGTATAAAACAGTGCATAAAAAGGTGATGGATGGCAGGGTATTATTTTAGGTTGGGTTTTTTTTTTTTCAGTTTTTAAACTTATTTCCAGCTCCTCTCTCAAAGAACACTGTTCTTGCTAATTTTTTGCTGCTGAATTGCCTTACACAGCTATGAAAGGTCCTGACTGGTGGTTACTAGTTCTAGTAGCTATACCAAAACTGTTCTGTGGACAATCTGTTCCTATTGCAGCTGATTGTTCAAGAGACTTTTTCTGTACTATTTTTTGGAGTGAGGGGTATGTGGAAGTCTCTATTTCGGGGATGGAATATTTTAGTATGTATTTATCCTTCAAATTTTAAAAATATATTTTAGTACATTGCTGTACCCTAACAGTCATTTAGTAATGAATTTATGATCTGGCAATTCTTGAAATAAAATTATGCGACATAACAGTCAAAAAGTACAGATTTAAATGCAACTATATGACCTCTTCATTCTTAGCTCCTTTATTTTAGTCATGTGTAAGATTTAGCTTAATAACAAATTAAAGCAACATTATTAACTTTTAACCCTTTTAATTAATCATTTTTCTTGTAATGGAATAAGCATATTGCAATTCCCAGATGCATTTCACTTTTTACCTAAGTGGTTACCTCTGCAAAGGCTTATCTTCAGACACACTCTCTGTATATACTTTTTCCTCATGGTTATAACTTTGGTTATTTTGGCCTTTTTCTTCCTTTGCTTTGTAAAATTAGTTTTCCAAATGGAAAACAATATTTCAGATGAGACAATATTAATTTGTCATGTAGTTTACTAAGATGGAGTATACACTAGAAACTTTTGCAGACACATTTGTTATGAATTTATAAGTGATGTTTTCTTGCTGGTCTAAGTAAAGGTGCAGGTTTTTCTGATGAGTAATTTCTGTAAGTGAATTGATTATAAAATATGTAAAAAATATGCTCTTATCAGAAGTTGTTGAACTAAGGAATTGTGCTTTTTTTTATAGCTAAAAGCTTAAGTGCTGACTGAAGCAGTAATCAGAGAGAAACTGATTACTTTTTGACTGCCTGCTCTTTTTTCTTTTTTTTTTTAAAACATTTTGTAGTGATGTATCTCTCTTCACTTGTTTGTATTTATTTATACTAGTTAAAGACAGACCAGGAAGTTCTGCACTCTTCAGCAGTGGACTGTGAAAGAGGGAAAGGTCATATTTGAACTGTGAAGGAAAGGCCATTTCCTCCTCACTTCAACCCCTTAATCATTTATAGAAATAACTTAGTCCTTCTGATTTTTATTATTGTTCTTTTGTATTGATCTCTTTCATTCTGCTAGCTTTCTAGTTTTAGAAAGACATTTAATATTGAACGATGTAGTTAAAGCAAGATAAGGAAGAGATGTGTGGCAGATTTTTTTGATAATGCCTTTGAAAGCATTGCTGAATTCCTGATGATCATCTATGTGAAGCTCTGATGTTTTACTCTTTCTTAAGTTTTATGCCTTAATCAGCTTTTAATTTATTGGTCTCACTCTGCTTAGTCACCAGTTTCTATTACAAAATCTGTTAAAGGTTGTTCTAGAAAGAATTTGAAATCAGTTGTATGTAAATTTTATATTTACAAGCACTATCTGTGGTCATACTTCTCATGGCATTTTAACTGCAACAATTACGTTAGCATAACTTGGAATCTTCATGAGTTATGGAGTTTGGTTTCTTAGCATCACAGTTGCATGTTTATTAGTTTTATGTTTTAATGAGCATTTAAAGGATCAGAAGGTCATTTAGTGCCTTTTTGAAATAGCTCTGCAGTTTTGGCCACTGTGTATTATGCATCACTTCAGAGACCTGTTCTTGATCATTTCCATTTTACAGTTTGTTCTTTGATCTTCAGTCCTTTCAAAACTGTCAGATGAATGCCACCAAATGCATGTGAACTGCACGGACAGACGTGCTCTGGAGCTGGGGATCGTGCCGAGGGAGCGAGGGGAACTTTCCTATCCAGCAAGACCTCTAAACTAAAGCAGAGAGAGGCGCCCCAGCCCCCCATCCCGTGCGGGAAGCAGTGGAGCCGTGGCTTAGAGGCAGCTCTGACTCAGCATAGGCAAGGCTAGCAGGGACAGGGCGACACCCACCCATACAAAACCCACCCCCAGGGACCGCGAAGGAACCAAGCCGGCAAACAGGGCGCGGTATAGCAGTTCATGCAGAAGGGCATGCAGGGAGGGCGCTGAGGCGCTGCAGCTCAAGCAGGTAGCTCAGTTGGTGGTCTTTGACCTCGCCCAGGGAGTTCAGG
>NW_008651034.1:13993-56172 GCF_000695815.1 Acanthisitta chloris | reverse complement strand
AGTCCTGCTGCAGGTGAGGTGAATCCTTTGTGTATTTGCCTACTGCATTAAATCGCTGTGGAAAACTTTTACCCCTTGTTTGCTTTAGCTTTTACCCCTTTTTTAGCTTTTTAGCTTTTTAGCTTTTACCCCTTGTTTGCTTTAGCAGCACATGGAATTTTGGCCTTTTTTTCACCCCTGGTCTCATCTCAAACCTTGCAGAAAAGCCTTTAAGAACTGGTTGGCAAGAGCAGTGGGTGGAGATTGTCTTGAAACCCAAATATTTTTGTCTCTTGTTGTAACAAACCCCTGGTTCAGGGGCTGATAAGTTTTTTGTGAGCAGTTTGGGGGAGGTTTAGGGTGTCCCACACTCCTGAGGACACAGGGAGAGCTGAGACCACTCACCCTGGTCTCTGGTTTTTATCTGTCTGGGTGACTCTCAGCTGTGTGAAGATCTGAATTTTGGCAGAAAGAGGAGGAAAAAGGTGTCAGCCTGGATAGAAACATGTACAGTGTAATATCAGTGGTTGTTTTAGTGTAAATAACAGCATCATTGAATTCCCCCCCAAAAAAAACCATCTCTATTCCCATGAATATCTGTGAGTACTATAAAAACCTTTTAAATACAGAGTGTAAAGTGACAACTTAGCCCTGAGCATTATTGGATACTTGTTGACAGTAAATTTTCTTGATGTGTTCCCTGAGGTCATTGATTTTTGGCCAGAGCAGGAGTGATGTTCCAAAATTAAAAAAAGGCCTAACGTGGACTAATTGATGAAGTAGCAAGAAGGAAAGTTTTTGGGAGAGAGAACAAATCCCTTCCAAACAAGGGAGTTTGTCAACTCTGGGGTCACATTCACCAATATGATCCACCCCCTGAGCTCTGCAGCAGGATTGACCTCAAGAGGCAAACAGGAATGAAAACACAACTTTGCATTTCCACAGCTACACCCAAACCCTCCTGGGCCTCTCCCTGCCCAGCACAGTGAAAAAAAAAAAGTTCTTTCAAAGAGAAGTGGAGCATGAGGAGTGGCAGCTTTTAAAACCCATAAAGAGCACCAATTAAGAAATATATTTGTGATTTTTATTTTTTTTTTTTTTTAGTATAGATTAAACTGCAGCATTTTGGGTTTCCTGTATGGAATTGAGGTTTTTCAGTGGCTTTTTTTCAGCTCTCTCCAAGCCATCAATATTTCAAAAGCACAAAGAAGTTGGTTTACAAACTGTTGGGTTGTATTAAATAATGTATATATACTTGTGAAGAAAACAAGAAATCGATAGCTATTGCAAGTTTAGCTCTGAAAGGATCGTAAAGAAATGTCAACTGCTCTTTTCTGTGCTGTTTCTGTTGTGCCCATCCAATGGTTTGGGCTGGTTTTGAAGGGATTTTTTCTATATTGGCACTTACTTCGTGGCAAACTTTACGCTGAGCATTCTTGGGGGAGCCTGAATTTGTGGATTTTTAGCCTCAGTAATGAACTTACAGAGACCTTTAAATGATTCTCAGTGAAGTGGCAGTGAAATGATGGGCAGTGACATCTCTTCTTCATGCAAAAATCCCAACTCTTCCCTTATGTTGTCCTTATTTGAACCAGGGATGTCAGGGGTTGGTTCCACGTGGTGTTGTGTGTAGGTTGTGATGCTCTAACTTTGTGCCAGACTATCCAAAGGTGGTCCAAAAGTTAAGAAATAGATTTGAACAGGTTTAAAACTCACTTTTATACAAACTTACATCTGGGTCCCTTCCAGCTCAGGATATCTGATGATTTTGTGATAACAGATACACTTTTAAAACTCAAATCAGTTTAGAGATGTGCAGGGATCACCCCCCGTGTCTCTCTATAATCCCCATGACAGTATATCCATACACTTCAGTGTTTGGTGTGGAATTTTAGGCTGGATCAGACTGTAGGTCTCAGTGTCCATGCTGGTGCTGAACTCTGTGTGCTCTTGGTGAGATGACTTGGAGGCTATAAAAGGTCAAGTGGCTATAAAAGTGTCCAAGTTTCTCAAGCTGTTCAGCCCTGGCACAGGTTAAAGTGGCTATAAAAGTGTCCAAGTTTCTAAAGATGTTCAGCCCTGGCACAGGTTGTGTGTGGCACTGGTGGAATCACCATCCCTGGAAATGCTCAGGAAACACATGGATGTGGCACTTGAGGAGGTGGTTTAGTGGTGGACAAGGTGCTGGTTCTGAGTCGTGGTTGGTCTTGATGATCTGAGAGGTGTTTTCCACCCTGAATGGTTCTGTTCCCTTTCATAGCCCTTTGCTTCTCAGTTTATTGCCTCGAGTTACCTGGATGTGTGGCCAGTTGGGGAATCCAGCTGCAAATGGATGGGATGGCAGAAGGTCAGGGGTGGGAAGGAGAAGCTGCTTTTGAAGGAAGATAGAAAACAGCAGCATAACCTGCTGAATCCTCAGCTTGAGCCTTAATGTCAACAACCACCTGTTCCCTTTCATAGCCCTTTGCTTCTCAGTTTATTGCCTCGAGTTACCTGGATGTGTGGCCAGTTGGGGAATCCAGCTGCAAATGGATGGGATGGCAGAAGGTCAGGGGTGGGAAGGAGAAGCTGCTTTTGAAGGAAGATAGAAAACAGCAGCATAACCTGCTGAATCCTCAGCTTGAGCCTTAATGTCAACAACCACCGCCCTGCCCTGGGAACCTGAGCAGGCATGATGGGTGGGGAGTCTGAGCTGCTTTGCTGCCCTGTAATGCCTGATATCAGGCTGAAAAATGGAGTTGACATAAACTGGTAGTATCCAAATGATTTGTAAGTATCTGGTCTAATGAATGAGTTAGAGCTCTGTAAATATTTGCAGCTCGGGCTGTGGAATTAGTGTGTGTAATGCATGCAAGCAGTGTCATTTTCAATTTACTTATCAGTGTAAACATTCGTTTCAACCTGATGCTAACACTGGTTTGCAGAACTTCCCTTGCTGGGAAAGCAAAGAGATTTACAATTTGCATCTTCCCAGTGAGGGTTGCTCATGGGTACCCAAACCAGGGGGTTATTCTGAGGTTGTTTTTGCTCCATTCTTCCAGAAATACCAAATCAGGTTCTTGCAGCCTAGTAGAAGATGACTTGAGATGTTATTCCAGCTATTTTTTCCCAAGTATATTGTGTGCTTTTTCTCTGAGAACAGAAGGAAACCTTTCCCCAAGCAAATCTTTTTGTCACTCTGGGTTTTTTTTCCCCCGTTATTGTTTAGCAGATCATAATCTCATCCATAATGTATGTGGGACTGAAATATTCCAGGTAGTTAACATTTACCAGTGTTGCCAAGGGAAGGAATTCTCTTCCAAAGATACAGTTTTAATATAAAAGAGTAGCAGCTGATATTACCATGCTCAGCTACAAACCCTGGTAATGGAGCCCTGTTGGTGTTTAATATCAGCTGCATTCACTGGGCCTCGTGTTTTTGGAGGTTCCATTTGTGGTTCCATGATAAATAGCTGGAAGAATTCCATCTGTATGAAATAAACTGCCAGAGAGCTGTGTGTCATGAACATACACCTCTGACAGACTGCTATTCAATTTTAATCAGATTGGAAAAACTTTACATTTCTGCCCCATAACTAAAATGTAACTTCACCTGGCAGAGATGCTCAGCTTATGCCCAAGTTATTGATGCAGAGGAACAGAAGGTTTTGTGGATTAGTGCTTAAATCAAGGTTTAAATCAGTTAACATTCTCTCAGGGAAGAGAAACAATTGAGCCCATCAAAACATGTTGTTTGATGCCACAGTTTGATGGTTTTCCTGGTTGGGTCTGACAGGGAGAGGTGAGTTAGCTCCTCTGACTGCACAGCACAGACACCACTCACCATTCCTCCTTGGTCCTTGCTGAGCTCCCCATGGCTTTTGCTTTATGGGAGTAACTGGGCACACTGGTGTTGTGCTGAATCTCAGCCCTGCTGAAATTTTCCTCAATGCCAGTGCAGCAATATCTGCTGGAAGCTTCTCCCCAGCCTCACCCTGTGGGTGCACTCGATGATGTTGGCACAGCAACAGGTATGGCATGAAGGCTTTGGCATAAAGTTGGGCAAAAAACAAGACACAGAGCCAGAGGAGAGAGGAAAATAACCTTCTTTTTGCAAGCTTTGCAGTAATGTGAGAGGTGGAGAACTGGAGCATTCCCAGGTGAGGAGGCAGGAGAGCAGAGCCATCCTTCTGCTGGTGACAGCAGGAGCACAAAGTCTGTCCCAGGGGAGCAGCTGCTGCAGGGAGGCACTTGAGGAAGCAAGCAGGCATCACTTGGACATCTGTGCAGTGCAGAAACCAAGGTGGGAAGGGGGGGGAAGGAGCTGGCAGGGAATCCAGACTGAGGCATCGCTCTGGGACAAACAGCTGCTCCTGTCTGAGCCCTTTTTGCATCCATTTCTCAGCACGAGCGAGTGAAGCAGCAGGGCCAGTGGTGAAGGAGGGCTGGGAGGGAGCTGAGCATCAGGTGGGAGAGTTTGCTGGCCAGAGCAGTGTTTGTGAGCAGCAGGAGGTTTCCTGCAGACTGTGCTGGCCCAGGCAGAGCTCCTTGCCACAAGCTCTGCTGCAGGTTCCTCAGAGCATCCTGGAAATGTGCCCTGCAATGTGCTTTCTGCTGGTCTCAGCTCAGAAATCTATTTCTTCTCCTAACCCTTTCCAAACAGCCCAGGATGTCTCCCCTTTGCTGTTAGATCAATGCTGGACGAGGTCATTTGTCCCCATCTTCAGAAGTGAGACCATTCCTTGATCTTCAGTTCCTTTCCCTCAGATTGATTCGTGGAAAGGTCAAGGAGAGGTTCTCAGTTCAGTTTTAAGAGCAGAGCAGTGGATTGCTCCCTTGATCAGCAAGTCTCCATCTGTTTTCCTAAGTATTGGGGCAACAAGCAGTTAAGTGTTTGTAGCTTTAACAGCACCTTTTGTGCAGGGACACAACCTCCTGGGAGCTTTGAAGTCCCTCTCCACAAAACCAGAGTGTGTTTAAGCACTGAGATGAAACCAAGAAAGGCCCAAACCCTCTAAAAGTGCCTCTAGGAGACCTTGAGGTGAGATGTGCACACTTCTCTGCAGCCTGTGAGCCTCAGCTGCTGAGATGGTTTCCGTGCAGGATGTATGAAATACACCAGGTTTGTTTGGAGCAGAGATGAATGTGTTGGTTGCCTGTAGGGCAGGTCTGTTGGAAAAGCTGCACGTGCCTCTCCCCCATCCAATCCCTGCTTTGCTTCCTGCTGCACACAGTGATCCTGTCACAAGGCCATTACCATGCCCAAGTGCTTATTTCTTCTGGCATTTTGTTCACCAGGTCCTTGCAGGACCAGCATGGGATGGCCAGGCAGGGGGTTTGTCTTCTTTCCTAGCCAGGTTTGGTTTTTACATGGAGGGGTTGCTTTCATCCTTTCTTTTTGTTGCCTGTGTTTGACAGAGAGACAGGAGGGAAAACCCTTTATGTCACTCTCCTATTCTCACACCTCTCCAGGTGACACATTTGGTGGCATCGTTGGTGTGTTAGAGCCTCACTGGAATAGATGCTGTAGAAAAACACTTGTGGAGTGGAGCTGAGTCTCCTTTCTGGAGGAGGGAAACTGCTCCTCACAGATCACTGGGATGGCAATTTGATTCCTCCTGGACTGTTGCAGTGACTTCCTTCACTTGCTCTTGCTGGATGAGTCAAAGAGAAATGGAAAGACCTGAGCTGTTGTGGAGCATCCTCAGTCTGTCCTGTATCAGCTGCTCTGTGTTTGCTTGGTCCCTTCACCAGTGAATCTCAAATCCACATTCCATAAACTCCATGGGCTGAGAAGCAGAGCACAGACAATTCAGCCACGGTTCCTGTGCCAATATTAGCCCAGGAAAAAAAGCCTCAATCATGTCTCAAAAATCCTTCCAGCACTGGCAGCTTTACCTGAGAGCTGCAGACACCGACACTCCTGCTGTGTCCTGCAAACTGGAAGTGGCATCTAAGCCACACAGGTGGGCTTGGAAAGGGCTGATCTTTGTCCCTTTTTGTCTGCTCTGAAGTCCATGGCTGTGTCTGCAGGTGCAGATGGTCATTTACCAGGAGGCAAAGGGTCCTGTGCCTCGTCCAGCTGGTGCTCACCGGAGTTACCTGACGAGGTGTCAGGTACACAGCTCTGTGTGCTTCCCAGTCAGGAGGAATTTAGGGAATTATCCTTCTGTGATAAGAGCACTGAGTCCCTCAAGGTGGTGTCAGGTCCTGTCGTCAGGGAGGGGATTCAGCTCTTTTCTGGCTCCTGGAGAAGTTTTGAAGATTCTCCAGCACTTCAGAGAAAAAAAAGAAAAAAAAAACCTTGAAGTTTTCTCCCACTGCTGATTGTATGGGCAGGAGGGGAATAAGAAATTAGCTCTTTCAGATCTGTCAATTTTCAAATGCTATTAAGCCATTCCAGTTTAATTTTGGTTAAGAGCTGTTTCATTATTAATGCAGGGAGGAAGTCATCTCTAATGACCCTTGGGACATGCCAAAGTGCTTCAAGATTAGTTTGGGTAGTCAGAGATGTGTGAGTAATAAAAGTCTGCTCTGTGAAGAGCCTTTGCCCACCCTTGGCAGGGAGACCTGGCAAGATCCTCTCTGCCACGTTCCTTGCTGCTCACTCCCAACCCAGTCCCTCCTCCAAGAACCTCCTCCACCTTCTTTTCATCTCTCCTATTGCTTCTCTGATTTTTTTTAATTTTCCTCTTTCTTTCCCAGCACTGAAACCTCAAAAGTTAAGGCACCACAAGATGCAATATGACATAATCAATACAGAAACTTTTCAGGCTTGCCAAGACTTTGTATTTTTAAGTGTCTTGCTATCTGTCAGCATGTGCTAATTGAGCCTACATACCCATATGTCATCTGCTTTCTGGAGGAGAGTGTTTCCATAGTCCTGGAGAGTACAGCAAATAGTGGTGCATTTGCTGGGAATGTTGTACTCTTGCAAAACAAACTTGGGTTGGTACCCACAAGGCATTTACCTGCTCGAGGCAGGGTGATGTCCTGGCTGTGTTGCAGGAGAGTTTTGGACCATTGATCTTGGATGGATTGCATTAGGTTTGGCTCAAACTTCAGAAACATTGCAGCTCTGAATTCTGGGGAGGGTGAGGCAGATGATGGTGGGGGATTACTAATGAACAAATGTGCAAACGAGGCAGCAGCTTTGTTAAACATGAGGAATGGTGGTGGCACTTCAGCCCTGAGCGATGGGAGTGTTCCTCTCGTGGCTGGAGAGCAGATGCATCTGCTTCAGGACTTCACATTGCCACCCTCCCTGCCTGCTGCTCCCTGCACACACTCCTTGTGCTCCCCCAAACCCTCCCTGGGCCCTGAGCTGCCCGCGACGAGGTGGCTCTCACCCGTGGCACTCGTCGAGCATCTGGCACTGTGGGGAAGGTAGATGCTCTCTCACATTCACAGATGGATAAACAGAAGGAGAATGGGTTGCCTGAAGCCACGCACGGAGAGGAAGCATAAAAAAAAAAATAAAAATACAGTCATGCCTTTTGCTTTCCTGAGAAAACAAGACACACTCTGTCACATTCTGTATGGAGCCAGAGAGCAGTACCCAGAGAGAGGAACCTGGGCTGGAATTTGGGGGTGAATTTTTGTACCACTTAGCCTGTGATGCTGCCTAAATCTTACCCTTGCTCTAAGGTTTTGTGTTTAGTGTGTGTGTGTGTAGCAAAGCTGCATAGCTAAACTGTGTGTCCAGGGTCTTCAAACCTGACTCTGAGCAGTGTTGCTGACACAACCATGCAGGTTTGACTCTGAAAATCAGTGGGATGCTCTACAAAGGAGGGATGAGACTGGACCTAGGTCTTTGATTGTTCCTTGTGCTGAGCATAACCTGGTGCTTATTGACAGAAATCATATGGATGTGCCAAAAGCAACAGGTTTGTGTAGGAATTGCTGTGCTTTCAGGGAGTCCAACTGTGCCTCAGGTCTGTTTTGCTGCAGAAACAGCACTTATTAAAGTTGGTGTAACAATGTGCTTGTGTTTGATGCTGTGAGTTGAAAGAGTCAGGATGGTCACCCAGGTTTTTTGTTGGCTGAGCAGGATGGAGCTGCTGTGTTTGCTAAGATCCTACATCTGTCTGAGCTTTGATGCTGACCAGGGCCAACACACCCCTGCAACAGGGAGGTGAAATGAAATAACCCACACACAGCTCTGACCAGTCTGGGAATAGCTTCACCCTCAAGGCTAAGGCTTGATAATGTTATTTGGTGATACCTACTCAAAATCCATTTCGTTTTCCCATGTCCCATTATGTTCAGTGTCTGTAAGGGCAAATTCTACACTTGTAGGTGTTGTCCAAAGGGAGTGTATGTGCCTGTGTGTTCAGTGGCTCAGCACTGTTATTGGGAGCTGTTGTGGCTTTGAGATGAGGTTTCCTACACAAGTTGGGGCTTTGCTGTAATCCAGTGTGCTGTGGAGGATTTGTACCACTCACTGCAAAAAAACTGAGACCAAAAAAAAACAGCTGATAAAAAGGACCAGCACATATGTGTGTGAAATAGAGGTTGATAACATGCACCCACCACCCTGTAATAGATTGTCATCTGAGAATCTGTCAATCCTTGTGTTGGAGCAGTGAAGTATTTTGACACTTCTGTGACATCAGTGTGATCTCCCTCAGGCCCTTTGAGGGGAGGCTGGAAATGTCCACGTGTGTGTGGAGGGTTAGGAACACACATCCCTGCAGAGAGGCTAAGGTACTTGTGCTCCCTCAGTGGAAGGACCTGGGGCAGCATTGTTGTTCCAGCTTCACCAGGAATGTTGGTGCCAGGAGATGTGAGGCCTTTGCTTTGCTCCATGCTCCAGCTCAGGGGACCAGATCCTTGCTGTGGTGGAGCTGGAAACTCTCCCTGTCTGCTGCCTTGTCCTTGCCCTGCCACGTTCCATGATGGATAACACACTGCTGTTAGGTTTTCCACTTGGGTGAGCTGCAGCTGTGATGGGACACGTTGTGTGGCCTTTCCAAAAAATGAAGGTTTGTGTAGAAAAACAAATCTTACTGGGAATTTTGTGGGTTGATTGTTATTCACACAAGCCCTGGGAGCAATCCCTGCTTGCTCCTGCAGAGTTGCTGACTCTCTTCAGCCTCAGCCTTTCCTCACCTCAAAGATCTTTGCCAAAGCCACTTCCTTAGCCTGTTTTTTCCTGCAGATGGGAGTGATGGGAGTTTTTTCTTGGTGCTGATGGGAGTGATGTTCCAGGCAGTATTGGCTGGGAGAGACCCCCCAGGGCAGAGCAGGCACTATCCACATTAGTGACCCTGCTTGAAACTGAGCTAAATTCCATCTGTCAAAGTCAGTGTGGAGGGTTTTTTTTGCAGCATTTTACCCATTTGATGCAGCAGTGCTGCACTTTGCAGCTGCTGCAGTGCTGGCCTGAAGTGGGATGAATCCCCAGGGATGCTCTGATGCCAGGTGAGATGTGGATTAAGGGACTGAGAGCTGGACTGAGCCTGTGACTCCCAAGATTTGCTTTGTGTGTGGATCCTGCCCACACCAGAGCTGCCTGGGAGTGTGATTCATTTGAGCTGACGTTCACTGCCGTGGGCTCAGTGTGTGTTTCCTTCAGAGCAAACCAGAGGAGCTGAGCACTGCTGATCTCTTCTAGCATTAGCTACACCTGCCAGGGCAGATCCAGCTGTGGAACAGCCACACTTAACAGGATGCAGAGGCAGCTGAAATACAGAGAGGGTGGGGAAATAAATAAATAAACCCAAGAAACTTTGCCCTGCTCTCTGAAGTTTATTTAGGAAGGGAAATGCTGGGGACCAGATGTGTGTGGGTGCAGGGAGGAGATGCTGTGGGTTTGCAGAACTGATGGCAATAAAGAGTGGGCCTAATCAGATTAGAGGAGCTTGGATGGCTCTGTGCACGAGTGGGTGTTTGTGGATCAGTGCTGCTCTGGGAATATCCTGGGCCTTGGGCTGGAGCAGCCTGAACTCACTGAGGGCTCAGGCAGTGCCTGTGTGTGGAGCAGTTTGGGCCATGTCTGGTCACACCACAGGCTGAGTGACTGGAGTCCCAGCAGAGCTGTTTGCTGCTGTGTGGGTGGAACTGGCAGACAGCAATCCTCAGGTGGGGAAGGGGAATGAGTGCCTGGGGCAGAGGGAATGTGTCAAACTCGGGTACCAACGTGAACCATGGCCCCAGCCTGGCTATAAATTCCCACCTTGTGAAGCAGTTTTGGGTTTTGCTGTGTTCTCACTTGGGATCTATTTGCTGGGGACTGGAGGTGTTTTGCCTCGGATGCTTGGAGCTGTTGTCTGCATCTTTCCCAGGGTTTGGAGAGGGTATTTTCTGTCTCCTGTGCACACACACACACACTGCACGTCCTTGGAGACCCAAGGAGGTGTTTTCCTGAGGAAAATCTGCTGGTTGCAGGGTATTTGCCTTTCAGAAACCAAGCTCTGGGGGAAGTGTTTGTGGCTTAGAAACTCCTCTAACAAAATGCAGAGCCTGGTGCAGGAGGCAAACAGCTCAAGTGGTTGGTGTCCATCCCCTGGCCTGAGTGCTCAGCTCTGCTCAGCTCCCTCCCCACACCCTGGAGAAGCATTTTGGGTACCAAACAGCCAGACCAGACACTGATTTATTCTGACTAAGCTTGTTCTGCTTCTGTTTATGGACAGGCTTACAACAGCAGCTTTAGGAACAGGACATTCCTTTGGGATAGCAATGATTCAGCTGAGCCTTCTTGTACCATACTCAGACTGAAATCTCCTCTATCATTTCAGGTAGCTTCTCTAACCACTGAGAAATTGCACCTTCTGTCTGAGATGGGGTGTTGTTTTTTTGAACCCTTTCATAAGGTCTTGTTTTGTTCTGCTGTGCCATCAAAACAAGTTGTAAACTCTGACTCTCCCCATGAAATACAAGTTGTTTTTTTCCAGCCAGCCCACAGGGGAAGGTGCTCAGCACCCCAAAGAGCTGAGCTGATATCTCCCTGCCAGAAAGGAGTGACAGCTCTGTTTTGCATCTGAGCATCTCTCCAAGGATGAGTGACTATCCTGGGAAGGAGGTGTCACCTGCTTTGAAGCCTCCTCGTGTGGAACAGGTAGGCGAGAGCTGAGCTGAGCTAGCTAGGAAGACATACCCTTCACAGGGAAAGGATTTGTCCTAGCCTGTAAGCAGACCTGTGTGCTCCCCTGGGGATGAGTTAGTTCAGCTCTCTCTATTTTTGAAGGATCTTGCTGTTGATTTTCCTCTGGCACACTCTGCTGTGTTGGAGGGGGTGACCATACTCCAGTGTATTGTGCAGATCAGAAAATCATGGAGCTGAGCTGAATTAGGCCTTTGGAGCTCCTCTGGTCCAACTCCTGCAGTGAGCAGGGACATCTTCACTAGGCCAGGTTGCTCAGACTTGGATGTTTCCAGGGATGGGGATGTTGCAGTTTCCAGCCACTCACCTTGTCTTCAGGTGCTGGGCTTGCTTTAAACTGCTGGGCTGAAAAAATGGTTGTTCAGGAGGAGCTAAGATCACCTCCCAGCAGCCCAGGGTGTTCAGCTCTCCACACAGCACTCAGCATCACTGTCTGGTCACAGAGTGTTCCCATCCAGTTGGTTCCTGGTTCTGACAACACAATTTGTTTCTGGCTCTGAGCACACGCTCGAGTAAGCAGCTCTATCTGGGCAGAGTTTCTGTTTCTTGGGTAGCATCTTTCTCCAAGTGCTCTTTGTAGCCTTTGGGCAGAACAGTCACAAGTGAACAAGCAGGGGGAAAAAAATAAACCCTGTTGAAAGCTTATGGAACTGGGCAGGGAGCTGGAACCAGTGGAAGTGATGAGTTGATTCAGCAGTAACCCTTGCTGCAACAGCTCCTCACAGTATTTATCCAACAGAAATGTTATAAAATTCAACTTTAACAGCAAGAATCTGACCCAGCTGCCAGTGAAACCAGTAGATTTCCTTGCTGAGTTTAACAGAGCTTGGGTTAGGTCCAAGTGTGGAGGTTCTGCTTAGGAACCTGCAGTTCACAGGTGGAACAGGGGCAGCTGGGGAACCAGAGGTTTTAGAGTACATCAGTACCTAAAAGTAAGCCTTAAAAACATTCTCTGGTTTGAATTTTTAGTTTTAAAGGTCACTGGGTTTGAAAAAAGCTGTAAGGAGTAAGACAAGGTGTGTGTTTGGTGATGTGCTGATAGCTGGAATCCCCAGCTGGAGTAACAGTGCCTGGAGACACTGGAGCCTGTGAAGAATTTTAATCAACAAAACAGCAGTGGTTTGTTTGCAATAGCAAGGGGAAAAAAAAGGGAAGGAGCTTGTCTCCTTCACCCAGAGTGCACAAGAGCTGAGGACTCTGTGTTAGGGTCTGCTGGGAAGAGAGAAATCCAAACAACTCAGCTCCCCAAGCTCCTGGAGCTCAGGGTGGTCAATGCCAAGGGAAGGAGATGGTTTTCTCCTTATGGGATGGGGCTTGGAGCAGCCTGGGCTGGTGGAAGGTGTCCCTGCCCAGGGCAGGAGGTGAGACTGGAGCATCTTGAAGGTCCTTCCAACCCAAATCACTCCATGGTTCTGTGATTTTCCCTTTCAATCTCAGGCTGCCATCAGCTCCCTGTGTGCTTCCAGCTGCTGGGACAGGTTTGTCTGACAGAACTTGTCCTTCAGCCCCAGGAAAGCAAACTGGGAGGCAGCAGCAGATGTGGAGGCAGGGCAGGAGGAGGAGCTGGGCAGAGCTGTCTGATGTGGGTGCTCCCAGGATTCTCACGCTGAGGAGCAGATGAAGACCCTGAATAGCTTTATTTTTTTAGCACGTGGAGCTCAGGTTAGTCCAGAGAAATGTGGCCCATCTCCCTGCTAAACCAGAAGTCTTGGACTGGTTTGGGTTTTTCTGTTGCTTTCCCACCAGGTCCTGATAGCAAGAACAGGGTCAGACCTGGGCTTGGCCTTCAATTACGAAATGCAGCTGAAATTCTTAGCTGCTTCACTTTTCTGGGGGAAGGATGGGAAGCTGTTTTCAATCTGCCTAGGAAGTCTTAAAGATGCCAGATTTGTAAAATATTTTGATTTCTAGGACTCAGTTCAGACAAGAAGTTCATAAATCTGTCAATTAGTGCCCAATTCTCCTCTGAGCTTCCCCATAGCTTGTCCAGAGCCTCTGCCCAAGGTGTGACAGATATTTTGGGAGGGAACAAGAACATGTATTTATTTGTCTGCCTTTTTCACTGTATTGGCTGAAAATCCTTGTCTGTCTGTACAACTGAGCACCAGAAAGTCCTCTGTGTAACCCAAGCAATGGAGATGAAAACTTCTGCAGCAGAACTGTGCCCAAGCTGATTAGATTGGACTCCCAAACCTTGTGTGAAGTCACTGAGATACCAATCAGCAGCACAACTGTAGGAAGGAAGAGATAAACAGACACTTTGTTTTGCCAGTGGTTTCAGAAGGGCCTCACAGCTGCTTTGATTCGAAAAGTTTGTTTCAATTTTCACCTAGATCAAAGTACCTTTCAATTTCCCAATGCTCTTTGTAATTTACAGTGAAAAACCATATGAATAGCTAAAATTGAAATGTATCATTTGGAAACAGAATCACAGAATCATTTGGGCTTGGAAAGGCCTTTAAGATCAAGTCCAGCTGTGTTTGTGTGTCTGTGATGTTTCACCTCGTGGCAGGGTAATGTAGTTAAGAAGAACTTAAAGGAAAAACACTTAATTGCACATGTCAAAATAAAATCTCCTACAGTTGTTTCTTCAAACCTCTTCACCCCCAACCCATTGCAGAAATCAGATCACTGAAATCAGTGTCACTTGAATCTCTGGTACCTGTTTTTCAACCTTCTCTTGGCTCTCCTTTCCCAACCCAAAAGGGTTGAAGGTCAGTTTTGCTGGTTTAGTTGAACGTGGATCTCATGATCCGTTAAATGAAATTTCCCAACCCAAAAGGGTTGAAGGTCAATTTTGCTGGTTTAATTGAACGTGGATCTCATGATCCCTTAAATGAGCAGTTTCAAATGAGGGGAAGGAAGTGCAGTAGGAGTCCCACACCCCATTCCATCCTGCTGCACCTGTCTCCAGTTGTGTGCTTGTGCCCAGGGAGAGCTCACCTGGGTGTGCTGCTCACACCTGACCTGCACCAGCCAAACCACCCCCAGAAGTCAAAAAAAAAAAGCCACGAGTGTTCCCCAGGGAATTGCCCTTGGGTTGATGCCTGTGGCCCAGGCACATTTGGAGAAGGTGCTGTCTCATCCCTGCAGCTCTTCTGTGGATGCAGAAGGCTAATTCCTTCCTGCTCTGTTTCTCCAGCTGTCAGCCCAGGCTGGAGCTGCAGAGCTGGATCCACTAATGTGAAGAGACAGCACCCAGGAAAGCCAATGCTCTGGAATGGCACCAGCTAACTGCCAATTCTAGTTTTCCAGTGGAACTAACACACAGGGTCCTTGGCTCCACAGAAACACACAGTGTTAGCTGGAAACCTTCTCTGCTTTTTCTCCAGCCTGACTGGAAAGGTTGGAAACATTGGGAAATATTTCTGGTTTGTTCAATTGGGGTTGTTCAGCTTGGAGGAGAGGAGGTTTGGGGTGACTTAATTGTGGCTTTCCAGTGCCTGAAGTGAGACTACAGGAAAGATGGAGAGAGGTTGGCTCCACAGAAACACACAGTGTTAGCTGGAAACCTTCTCTGCTTTTTCTCCAGCCTGACTGGAAAGGTTGGAAACATTGGGAAATATTTCTGGTTTGTTCAATTGGGGTTGTTCAGCTTGGAGGAGAGGAGGTTTGGGGTGACTTAATTGTGGCTTTCCAGTGCCTGAAGTGAGACTACAGGAAAGATGGAGAGAGGTTATTTCCAAGGGATGGAGGGACAGGGGGAATGGAATGGCTTCACACTGACAGAGGGCAGGGATAGATGGGATACTGGGAAGAAATTCCTCCCTGTGAGGTGCTGAGGGGCTGGAATAGGTTGGCAGCGAAGCGGTGGCTGCTCCATCCCTGGGAGTGCTCCAGGCCAGGTTGGATGGGGCTTGGAGCAGCCTGGGCTGATGGGAGGTGTCCCTGCCCAAGGGAGGGATGGAACTGTTGATCTTTAAGGTCCCTTCCAAGCCAAACCATTCCACGATGCTGTCAAACTTCTATCATTTTTGCTGGAAGTTGCTGCTCCAGCCAGTACAGCACTGTGTGTGCTCCACCAGTGCTGGTGACGTGGTCAGGTTCACTTGTGTCTTCTCCTGCCTCCACCCCCAGGGATGCTGCACCAGCAGGCAGAGTCAGCCTATTAATACCCAGGGAGGAAAATTGCTGCCTGTTGACATAGCAGCTAAATTTACCTCGGAGAGCCACGTTCATCCCTGGGCTGGAAGTTGGTTGACGTCAGTGATCTGCTATAAATTAGGAATCAATTCTTCTGTGCCCAGACCTGGTTTGGCTTTGTACAGATTGGAGTATCTCCTTGTGCAATGGATTCATTGGAGCCCCAGGTGAAATACCTGATGGTCTGTGAGTTGGTTGCTCAGGTAGTGTTTCAGGTCTCCTCTCTGTGTCCATGGAAATGTAAAGACCTCAGAGCTGTTTCAAGCCTTCCAGCAGGCAGATAAGAGATGCTGATCAGATTCCAGTGTCCAGATGGTCAGTTATTTTCTCCCATGGGATTAAAACCTACGAGTTGTGTTCCTCTCTGTGTATTTCCATTGCCACCTTTAAAACCTACGAGTTGTGTTCCTCTCTATGTCATAATTTCCATTGCCACCCGTGGCTGCAGTCACTGGGCTGTGTGTACCCACCTGGGGTCAGTATAAGCTCAAATCCACCCTCTCCTTTCAGTCCTGAGGGCTTTGGTTTGCCAAACTGCTCAGCATGTTGTTTCACAACGTTGTCAGAAGCATTTGGTGTCAACGTGCTGAGCTCTGCTGAGGATCTCTGGGCTTTTATCTGCTCCAGCACTGGTGGTGGTTGCACATCTCTGGGAGCAGCTGTGAGAGGAAATATGTTCCCCATATTCCAGCAGCCTTAAAAGTCCTGTTATCTCAGAGGATGAACACATCTTTCATTTCCTAGGAGCTTAGTGAAGCTGTTGTTGGTTTGGGTTTGACATAGCAGTAAAAAGCCACTGATGGTTTCATCTCCGACGAGGTCAGTTTTGGGCTTTGCTTTGCCACATGTGCAGATTATTACAGGACTAACAGGATGCTGCTGATGCTTAATTTTATGTGGGTTTTTTTTTTCCTTCAAAGTATACATTAAAGTTGATGGGAACTAGATCATCCTCAAGAGCTTAATTCCATTCGAATGAATTCGGAAGTTACTGAGCAACTTCAGGTAAAATTAACAAACACTGTAAATAATTTATCCCTTTCCCCCTCTGGCTGAGGATCCATTTCAGTATTGTATTATGATAATGCAGAGCTAAGGAGTACAAAATACACAGGGAGAGGTTTTTGGCACGTTTGGGGGTTTGCTGTGTGGCCTGAGATGCTGAGATTGCCTGTTGTGTTTGAGACTGGATCCGTGTGGATCCAGGGGCCTGAGCTGAGCCAGGAGCAGGGACTGACGTGAGCGTGACGGAGATGCTCAGTGTGAGCTCTGCCCCTCTCTGAGCCTGTCTCACTGCTGGGCAGGCAGAAAAGAGGAGAGGTTTTTGGCACGTTTGGGGGTTTGCTGTGTGGCCTGAGATGCTGAGATTGCCTGTTGTGTTTGAGACTGGATCCGTGTGGATCCAGGGGCCTGAGCTGAGCCAGGAGCAGGGACTGACGTGAGCGTGACGGAGATGCTCAGTGTGAGCTCTGCCCCTCTCTGAGCCTGTCTCACTGCTGGGCAGGCAGAAAAGAGCAGAAGATGGGCGAGAGCAGGATTTTTGTGAGTTAGGGCTGCCCAGTGCAGTGCAGATTTTTAGCTGCCTTTAAAAGCCTCACAAAACTCAGCTTTGGTAACTGTGGTGTACGTGGGATTTGTAGGTTGGGGTTGTCTTTAGCTTGGGTTGGTTTAACTGGAGCTTTCATGAAAGCTTTGGCCAAGTGGAATCTGTACTTAGCCCCCAGTTTATAAATACAGTGTAAATGTCAGAGGTGTGTGGTGACACCTCCAGAACCATCTGAAACATTACTGGTTTATCAGATCTAAGGGGAATTCAAGCAGTTTTGAATGCCTGAGCCTTGAATTCTCCTCTGTAAGGTGCTGTTGTGTACACATGGCCAAACCTCATGTGTCTGACCATAGTTAGATGTGAGTAAATCGAGGTCTGTGATTTTTTTTTGACCTTCTGCAAGTTGAGTTCTGACAAACCCATGTCACCCCCTGGGCTGCCCCTGTGGATGCTGTTGTTCCCCCAGGTTATACAGTAATTTGAGGGTTGGGAACAGTCAGACTTCAGTTGGAAATGTTGCACTTGGCTGATTCCTATCAGCAAATCCTCAATCCTTGCTCATCTCAGAATCCTTAGCACCTCATTCAACCTAATGAGGTTTAGATAGTGGAGGATCTGCTAATATGTACAGTTCTGTTCCTTCTCAGGCTCTTTCATCCCTTCCCAAAGTCTTGGTGTTCTTCTGGCTTGTCACTGACACAGTGACACACACACACCCAGCTCTGGTGGGACAGTCTGAGTCTTCCTGATGATCCTTGACTGGAGCACTTGGCACACAAGAAGTTAAAATCTAAGCTGTGCCGTGGCTACTGCTGCAGATGGTTTCACTCTTGGACAGTGCTAGAAGTGAGCAGGTTTCTGTCTCCTCCTGTGCTTGGCAAGGAGAGAACTTCTGTTAGAGCCTGGACAGCAGAGGCAGCAGCAGATGGGGAGAGTGGAGCTCCTGTTTGTGAATGAAGCCTGCTCTCCCTCCCTGCTTTCACCATCCCCAGCCATGGGCAGAGGAGCAAACACCTCCCCATGGCCAAGATTAAAGCTAAACCTGTAAGTAGGATCTTCATGTGAAATCTGTGTTTCTACACTGATAGAGGATTTTCTCCCCTGTTGCCTATTTCTTCCCCTCCTGTACTTGCACCTCACGTATTTATGTCTGTCTCTATCTTGCATCTGATCTCAGCTGCAAAGAGAAGCAGTTTTCCACGCTAGAAATCAGTGCCTGGAGTTGTAATCCCTGGGTGTCAGCCTGGGCTCCTTGTCACCTCCAGAACAGGAGCTCTTGATCCTTCTCATCACTGAAGTTCCCAAGAATCAAGTGTCTGTGAGCATTAACATTCAACAGAGATGCTCCTACATTCAAGGGATGAAATGACCTCTTGCCTTCCCCAGAACCCTGAAAAGAGAAGATTCTTCCAGGGGCAGGAAAAATAATCCCAACATGGCAAAGCTCTGCCTTGCTGGAGGAAATGAATTCAGCTTGATGTCTGAGCCCTTTACCAGCAGCTTCTTGCTGTGTAACCTGCTCTGAGTTTTCAGCCTCTACAAGTTTGACACTCCCATGACCTGATTTCCATAACTGCTCTCCATTTGCAATGCAGCTGAGGTGTGGTGGCAGTTTGGGACAGGCTGTGCCTCCAAGGCCATGTTCAGGCAGTGTAAATCCTGCCTGACCTTTTCTAAGTGACAAGGCCTCGGGCTCTGGCAAAGCCTGAAAGGAAGAGAGCAGGGACCAGGGGGAAATCAGTCCTGCACTTGGCTTTTAGGGAGGTTTAGGGGCCTGAATTAATAGTGTGCAGGTGTGAGGATATGGAAGGAGAAGGAATAAGTTTGCTTTAGAGATGGGGATAATGTTGATTCAGGTTTGAAGTCCACACAAGTAGCTGATCAGTCGCCGTGGGCAGTCAAGATACTCTTTGCTACATCCCAATCTTCGGATTTCTAGGCAAGATATTTCTATATTTTTTGTGCAAAGTTTTGTTGGAGTCCTATTTATGGGTCGTGCTAACTTGTAGTCCTCACTTTCACTACTTACATGACCAAGTTTTGCCTTTCCTTCGAGTCATGCAGTGCTAATTCCCCTGCAGTGAGTCTTGTCCTAAACAAAGTCACTGCAGACCTTGGCACAAGTGTAGCCAGTTTTATCCTACACTATTTCTTTTCCCCCATGCCTCTTTGTGAGCACTAATTTCTAACTCAGGGAGGTTATAGGGTTTTTTCTTGGACCTTTTTCTTAACCTCCTGACCTGCCTGACAAAACTGGGTGCTGTGCTGCTGTTAAAGCCACAATAAATGAAACGGAGCCGTGGGCCAGAAGAGCTCAGCTTTGCCTTCCGTTACAGCAGTGTGTTCAAAGCTACCCAAGAAAGGAGATGTGACTGTCTGACTTGGATGAAAAGGCTTGGCAAGGGGCCTTGAAGAGGCCACTACAGAGAGAACCTAAAAGTCAAGGTTCTAAAGGTAGTCACAGCTCGGAAGTCGTTGCTTCAGAGAGGAGAGCGCGACACACCCTTGGGGAGGCTCTCTGAGGCTTTGTGCTCATCCCAATAAACTGTGGAGAGCCACAACAAGGAGAGCTTGGCTGACCTTGGAGGGCAGAAGATGCACGTGGTGGATGCAATAATGAGACTGACCCTATTGTCCCATTCCTCTCATTGACCACGGGTGGGATGTGCCCTCGGGGCCGTCAACTAAGGGCTGGGTAGTAACAGAACAAAGGTTGGTGAGGCTGTTGTCACTTTGTAGGACTTGGTTTTGTCTTCAGCCAGAGTTGCACAGAGAGCTCGAAGCTCTTTGATACCACAGAGGCTGCGTTGGATCTGCTGCATCAGCAGCAACTTGCTGTGAGCGTGTTGAAACGCTTGGACATCTTGTCTTTAACCCAACACAATGCAGAGGTTACTTAAACCTGTGTCAGGGTGGGATCTCAGCTCAAAAACGAGCCCAGCAGCATCCTCTAGATGGATTCATGTAGAGTTAGGGGGCAGTGGCATTAATCTAAGCCTTAATTATCTTGTAGGAGTTGCCTGTTGGTGTTTACGACAGCAGCATCCAAAGAGACCATTGTAATGCATTAATGAGGGAGAAAAGGAGCAAGGTAGGAGATGTTTATCTCCTGGAATGGGTCACCTTGGCTTGGTTTATCTTTGTGGAAACACAGCTGTTGAGCATTAATTTTACATTTAGTGTTTGTGCAGCCAGTTATGATTTAGCTCAGGTTTTACTTCGTGCTGATGTGTTCCTTGAAGCTCAAGTCTGACCTTTAGAATTTTTATGAGGTTGTCACGTCACAGCAACAAGCAGAGGAGGAACAGGTCTTTGGAGGAAATGCTGAGATCAGTCCCCAGCACTTGACCAAGGGCAGTGTCAGCAGAAAGTAATATTTTAAGGAAATATTTCCTGTGACCTCAGTGGCCATCGTTGTATTTTGTGGCAGAATTGCCACTAAAATGACTTTTTAAGCCCAGGAGCCCACAGACCTCCCCAGTGATGTCTTGTGGCTATAAATAGCCTGGGTGATCTCTGAAGTGAATGAGGCTGATGGTCCCCACAGGTGCTTTGCATTTCTGCTGGATGTGAAGTGCTCAGGGCATGGATTCACTCTTGGATTGCCTTGATGTACAGGAGTGAGGGAGTGTCAGTTCCAGATTCACTTTATCCTAAGAGCTGATCTCATTCCCTTGGCATGATTGCATAGTTGCTGTTTCTGTGGCAGTTGGAAGGGAAGGATCATCTGTTGTGTTTCCTACACTGAGCACCCACCAAGACCTTGAGGTCTCTGGACCTTCAGCCTGGCTCACCACATCCTTCCATTTTGCTGCTGTGAGCAAGGGGCAGCGAAATGCTCCATGAAAATGCAAATTGTGCTCAGACTGAGCCAAATGCCTCTTTAGATAATGCTCAGTGTTTTTCAGGCAGGAGGAAAGATGCAAAGAAATAACTGTAGCACTTCTTTTTCATGTTATCTGAAGGAAACTTGGTGTGTTTGGGGAGGTCAGTGTGGAGTTTTGACTGGGTGAGATGGTGAAGTACCTTGGAGCTGAAATGTTCTCATTTGGGGCACGGAGGTGACTGCTCTGTACTTTTCTTCTCCAAAACTTTCAGTCAAACTCTACTTTTTGGTCTATCCTTGAGCTCTCAGTGGGCTGGGAGGGGAAGAAGAGGATGTGTGGGGGGTTTTTTTGTTCTCTGCCTTTCTTTCCTGTTTTGTTGGAGAAGGCACAGTGACTGAAACCTTTCCAAATTACATTCCTCCCTCAATCTTCATCCTGCAGCTCCCTCAGCCTTGACACGGTAGGAGGATCAGAGGGTGAGCACAGCTTCATGAAAACAGGGGCTGAGATGGAGATTTATTCCTGGGAGAGTCTCAAGATCCAAAGCTCCTGGTGTCACTCCCTCAGACACCCATCAGCTCCTCACTGCTGCTGAACAAAGTAGATCTGATTTTTATACCCAAAGCTATTGATGAGAACAGAGGATCCATGTCCTTGGAGGATGAGGTGGAAGGTGTCCCTGCCCATGGCAGAGGGTGGGAATGAGATGAGCTTTAAGGTCCTTCCAACCCAAACCATTCTGTGTTTCTAAGAAACAGCAAAACTGTGTTTAGTGGCTTTTCCTGGTGGTATTGTCCTTCAGTGCAGCTCTTTGCCCACACAAGGGAAGAGGTTTTTGAGCTGACAAGTAGGTTCTGGAAGTATGAACTAGTTCCTTCCATAATACCTTTAATGTATCCTGATTAGAAATGGGACTGACATGCCTGGCTTAGAGTGACTTTTCTGCAAAAGGTTTTCATGAAAAATTAAGGTATTTCATCGTGACAATTTCTTACTCTTTCTGTCCCTAATCTCCTCAGAGCAGTGAGATGAAAGCACCAGGATGGTTGGAATTGTCTCCATTTATTCAGCTTCTGTGAGAACTGATTTAACTTAATAACTCTCATGTAGCTAACTTGGATAACACGATAAATATCTCCTTTACTGAACTACTGTTATTTCAGACCATTTATTTTCATTAACCCATCACTCACTTTTATGTTTCACCTCCTACCAATGTTACCGTGGAAATGAATTCCCAGTTTTTAGGTTGCTTATTGCTATTGAGATCAGCAGCAGAACTGGTGGCACACCAGGCAGGAGAGGATGTGCTGCTCTTGGCTGCCTTTTGCCCTTCTCATAGCATCCTCTTCATTCCTGCAGCCCCACACAGCTCCTTAGTCCACCTGCAGAGTGGAAATGGAAAAATCTGGGAATTACAGAGTGCAAGGAAGCTGAGAACCTTTGGCAAGGGCATGTAGGGATAGCACAAGGGGGAATGGCCTTAAGCTGCAGGAGAGAAGATTTAGATTAGGTATTGGGAAGGAATTGTTCCCTGTGAGGGTGGTGAGGGGCTGGGATGGAATTCCCAGAGCAGCTGTGGCTGCTCCATCCCTGGGAGTGTTCCAGGCCAGGTTGGATGGGCTTGGAGCAGCCTGGGCTGGTGGGAGGTGACCCTGCCCAGGGCAGGGAGTGGAGCAATATGAGCTTTAAGGTCCTTCCAACCCAAACCATTCCATGACTCCATGAGGCTGAGTCTTATCTTGGATGTGACACTGATTTCTGTAGTCGGAGCAATCCCCAAATATCACATCTAACTAAGAAAGTGCTGTAGGTGTTGTCATCCTCCTCATCTCTTCCTCCATTTGCTCTGCTCCCTGATCAATTGCTGTTACATAACAAAAGACCTCAACTCTTGGGAACATCCATGTTTTGGGACTTGCTGTCATTGCTATCATTGCATCTTTTCCCCCCACTTCAGTTCCCCCTTGCTGAAATCCATGGGCTGCTGGAGGTCCATGGAATCCTTGGCAAGGGGGAAAAGATGCTGCTTCAACTTTAAGAATGAAAAGCAGAGAAATCTATAAAAATGCTTCATTATCATTTTGTGATCTCAAAATCGAGAATGTTAACTACAACATTTGTGCATTTGCTGAAAAGAACAACTGTTTTTACCAAGATTTTTTTCCCAGGATTGACAGGTTTCCCGGAACAATTCCATGAAATGACATTATTTTAGAGCAAAAAGATTCTTTCACAAGTGTTCTGAAGAGCTCCAAGAAAGAGTAATCTCTCAGGACTCTCTGTTTTTTAACCCAGGAGCTCTAGATCAGGTTTGTGCTGTCGTCTGGAGGGAGGTGACACCTGCAGGGGAGGTAAAGCTCCTGTTTCTAGAGTATTCAGTTCATAAACTCTGCAGGAAAAGCAGAGAAATAGTAATGCCCAAATTGTGGGGTTTGGAGCTCAGGCAGTAAGACCTCAATGCTGCAAGATGATTTTATAGTCTTTGGTGAGCTGGGGGATAGAAGCAGGAATTGGTTGGGAATTTCTTTCGATATTCTTGGTCTTTTCACATTTATTTTCCTTCTTTATTTTTTACTTATTATATTTTTCTTGATCCCCACTAAATAAATCCCATCCCTGACTGAGATAAGTATGTTGTGGCTTTGTTGATCTCAATGGAGCAACTCCAAGTTCTTCCACCTGAGCTGTGGTTGACTCTGCTCCTGTTTCAGATGCTTGTGACAAATTACTCGTTGAGTTGAACAAGCAGTTTTGTCTCACCTGAAGAATTTTTGTCTGTCTGAGGAGCCAGGTGGGCTCAGATGGGGACAGGTCCTTGCCAGTAGGCTCCATGGAGTCAGGTGGATGGAACATTCCTTGCCTGGGACAGAAGCAGCTTGTGAGGTTTGAACATCCTTCTGAGCATTCTGTTTCCTCGCTCAGCACTGCAATCTGTTCAAAACAAGCTAATTTTAGTCCTTTTTCTGGTGGAAACGAGCCATTTTGTTCTTCTTAATTCAACATTTCACATGGGTGGTACGTGGAAAGTTTGGGATTGACCTGTCAAAATTTTCACAGCATGGAAAACACATGAATTCTAAGATGGTTTCAGCTTGGTCTGTGTTTAATGGTAACCGAGTGGACACACAGAGCATTGTGTTCTCTCTTGAACAGAAGGGTTGGGAAGGGCTGTGAAGCAGCCCAGAATTGCTAGCACTGGTGTTTGACAGCAATGGGAATAACTGGGTGACTTGATGGGAATGGGCTGATCATTCTTGAAAGGATCATTTTCCTCCCATTAGCTGTAGATGGAAAAGATTAACCTCAGTGAGCTGAAGCTGCTGCCTGTGGACACCTCTCACAGGATGCTGAGAAAGCTCAGTGAGTTTATTTTGAAGAGATGGGATTGGCCTTCAAGGAACGTGGAGATGGAGGGTTTGGTTCAGGTGTGGGTGTTGCACGAGGGTGAAGTGCTGTCACCTGCCTCCTGCTCCAGGGGGTGAGCCAGGGCACAGAGCTGCTCTGGAGGTGTGTCCTGCTGCTGTGGACAGGGCTGATCCCAGACAGTACTGGGTTAGAAAGGAAAATACCCCCCAAAACACACACACACTTCACTTTCTCCCTCCCCTGCCCATGTGGACACATTTGCATCCCTACCCTGGCCAGAACTACCACCCATTCCCTGGCCATGGAGGGCATCAAGTCAGAGCCCATTTGGGGTCTGTTCCCTGCCCATTAACCAGCATCAGCCTGGAAATACAAAATGCAAAGGAGAGGAAAACCAGTTTGATTTGTACCAACTTGCAGCTCGTACCAAATTCCACTGACACATAATGGAAACCTTTTGTGCTGAGAGTCACGAGTCTCTTCTGACAAGCTGAGGGAAGAAACTATGAATAGCAAACCAAAAATGTACAATTTATTGAAGTTTGGAGCAGTGGGGTTTTTTCCTGAGCACGTCTTTGATGCCTTTTTTTTCCCCTCTCTCTGCTCCTACCAACTTGCAGCTCGTACCAAATTCCACTGACACATAATGGAAACCTTTTGTGCTGAGAGTCACGAGTCTCTTCTGACAAGCTGAGGGAAGAAACTATGAATAGCAAACCAAAAATGTACAATTTATTGAAGTTTGGAGCAGTGGGGTTTTTTCCTGAGCACGTCTTTGATGCCTTTTTTTTCCCCTCTCTCTGCTCCGCTAGTGAATTTGGCAGACAGGTCTGGGAATTGCAGCATGACCTGAGCTCGACTGTTTGGAAGCTCTTGGGTACTTCCAGGTATTTGTGCAGTCACTGGGACATGGAGGTGCTTAGCACTTGTGGGAGGTGAAAGATTGTGTTGAGACTGGTTCAGAACTCTTCCTCAGTGTGGTGATTCCTGAGGTTCCCTGAGGATGACTTCAAGGGGAAGGTGACCCAGTAAAGCTCAAATCCATTGAGTGGCAAATCAAGGGGCTGATAAAGTCTTTGGAGAGACACTGCCCTTCAGAAAACCAAACTTGTTACCCTGCAGGCAGCTGGGGAAAAAAATCAGAAACAAATTGAAAACGGAGACATCGACAGTGGCGAAATAAGGTTTAGTGTTTTAATCCATGGAAGGAGTTGTGTAGGAATGTCATTGATTCTCCATCAGTGGAAGTCTATAGGATATTGAAGGTTTCTGAAATATTGGGTGGAGGAATGGCTGAATGCTCCTCCTTGTGCTATGTGGTTACTTGGTCTGAATGGCTGAATGCTCCTCCTTGTGCTGTGTGGTTGCTTGGTTATTCTTTCTGCACTGAAAACAAGAATTTGTCGATTGCTGAGGATCAAATATCCTTCAAAACAACAAAAGGTTCTGCATTTCCTCTTTCTGCACTGAAAACAAGAATTTGTCAATTGCTGAGGATCAAATATCCTTCGAAACAACAAAAGGAATCATTACCTGAAACACTTTTATACCTCAGTCCACAGCTTAAAATCAGTGAGGAGCTGAAGCAAACACCACCTCTGGTCCAGCTTTGCAGGCAGAGAAGTCCAAAAGATTTGTTTCCAGAAGGGTTTTTGGTAAGCTCAGCTTAGCAAAAGGATCTTGGCTTAAAAATGATCCTTTTTGAGGGAGCAAAAATCGAGTAGTTGTGTTGAATTGGGTAGAATTAAAGCACTGCAGGTGCTCGAGCATGGCAGACCCTCAAGTCTCAAGTTTCTGGTCTCTTCAGCAAAGTTCCCTGGGAAGTTAAATGAACTTTTTGGTGAACACTTAATTAAAGAGCTATTTCTGGTTGGTGTCCCATTTTGGTGCGTTGAGCATTGCCCTACCCAGAGCCTGGATCCACATGACTTAGAAAGTCCTGGAGCATTGGATCCCTTTCAAAAAAGCCTCTTCTGGGTGTGTGGGCTGGGATTCAGCATCTTTTCCAGTCCTTAGGCAAAGATGAGTCTTTTCCTTGCATATTTTATACCCTGCTCATTTGTTGCTTGTCAGGGTTCTGGGGGAAAGTTTGGCTCCTCCGCTGGGTGGTTTGAATCATGACTTTGTGACTTTGTGGTGCTTCAGGGGCGAAGCAGAGTAGATACAGAGAGATTTGGCTGTTTTCAGCTCCTCAGGAGGTGCTGCTGGCTGTGCTGGGCAGTGTCTGCTGGGTCAGGTGTTGATTTTCAGAAGTGATTTTATTAGTGTGCACAAGTCCTGATCTAAATTGGGGTGAGTTTTTTCTTTCCTGCAGCCTGACCCTGCTGTCCCTTGCCATGAAAACTAACCCCAAAGAGCTCTGCAGGAGCAGCAGCAGATTTTAACACAGGGATTGTTTGCCTGGAGGTCACACAGCAGGGTAAGGGGGTGGAAAGACTTTGTCTTTGCCTGTTCTGGAGTGCAGAACTGGGCACAGTCTCCTCGGTGGAGCCTCCAGCACTGGCTGAGCTGCTGAGGCAGAATCCAGGGGCAGAAATTCTGGTGATGTGGCTGAACCTGCCACCAGTCTGGGCCCACAGCAGCAAGGTGTGCTGATTGTGTTCTGGAGCCTGCAGGAGCTGCTGGGCTGGACAATGCAAATAATTTCCAGGAATACCTGGGACCTCCTGCCACGCTGAGGTCTCCTCTGGCTCTGCTGCTTGTTATCCATCCTCCTTTGTTCTGGCCCTGAATGAAGCTGCTCCAGCTCTCTGGCATTTCAAGCTGTGTCTCCTTTCTCTTCCCTTCCTTCCCTTCTCTTTCCTGTGCCCTGTTTTTCCCTGGTTTGAGGCTTCTCCTGAGCCACAGCTCCTCTGTGCCAGTGGGGCAAAGGGGAGAGTGCAGGGAGGAGGAGATGGATCATCTAGAAACTTAGAGACAAAGCTGAGTCTCTCCTGGTGATTTGCATGAAACTCTTCTTTCCCATCACATTAAAGACCTGTGTCTCCAGTAAAAATAACAGTGAGGGAATCCTGCTGGTTCCACCCAGCCCTTTGCTGCTCTTTCATGGGATTGTGATCCGATGCTGCTCCTCGGAGTGGCTGAACCCACAAGGATATAAACCATTTCATCTTAGTTAAAAGCTGCAAAATTCTCTGAGAATTTTTCCCCCCTCTGTGTACACATTAAACTCCATCAGATCAAAACTTGCTTTAAATGTTTTGGTATCGTGGAGATGTTTTCCCTTTCATCCCAGCTGAGCCTTTTGTTATTCCAGGCACTGAATAAATCTGCTCCTGCCCTTAGGAACTTAATTGAATTTTTGCTTTTTGTTGTAAATATGCAAACAGGATTTTTTTTTTTTTTTTTTTTTTTTTTTGCCTGGATTAAAAGTGGAAAATGAAGTAGCAACAGACAAAATTCTCACAATAGCCAGGGCACCTGGTCCTTTCAGCTCAGTGACAGCCCAGAGACTGGAGAGGGAAGAACTGTGCAGGACAGGAGGTCATGGCAAGGTTTTCTCTTCTGGGTATTTATCAAAGGAGATTTTAAATCTGGAGTTTTATTTCTGTCCGTGCTGTTTTCTGTACAGACATCTCCTAAATGGGTCATTGTATTTTATCAGCAAAACACATTGTTGTCGTTGCCCAAATGATTCTCAGCAATCAATATTATCTTTTCTGAGGGGAAATAATAACATTTTGTTGAATGTCTGGAGTCAAAGTGATTTTCGGTGCTTATCTACACTTTGTTTTCTCTCATCCTGCAGTAAATTCATTCACTCTTTACTAGTGTACCAAATTGATCCATAAACATTTCATTACCAGGGAACGTGCTGCTCCTTCCATCAAGGGTTTTATTTCTCTGATGCTAATTGCATCCGAAGCCAAACACGGGGAGGGCAGATAATGAAACCAAAGCTGCTATTATCAGGCAAAAAAAAAGGGGAAACTGTATTTTCTTCCTGTTTTTTTGAACTAGTTTTTCTGCATATCAGAGCAATCTGCTGCTTCCCTTTTCAACCCTCCCAATCTTGTAGGATTTCTTTCCTCCAAACAGCCCCAGGTGGGGGAAAACTTCCAGCCAGAGGAGCTGAGGTTTATGGATTTCCCTCTGGCAGGCAAGGAAGGAGAGCTTTGATCTCTACCTCTTAGGCATGTGCCCTTACTACAAAGGTTTGTGCAATGAGGAGCAATCGCTGCCAGTTCTGCCATAGCTTCAAAAGAAAACCATGTCCACTGTGGCATGGAGAGGAGAGATCCTGTCTCTGGTGGTGCAGGGTTGGTTTGCTGCAGGAACTCTAAGGTAGAGAAATGTTTCCTGGTTAAACTTTGTTAAACTTGAACATCCCTCTCAGCCCTGCAGCTGAGCCTTGGCTGCTCCGTGGAGGAGCTGAGCAAAAGGTGCAGGTTCATGGTTGGGATTTACAGACCTGTTACGGTTCTAGGTGTGCTGAGAGATGTATCAGAGGTGGCACATTAATGTAGGAAGGAAGGAATCATGGATTTACAGAGTGGCTTGGGTTGAAAGAGGACTTAAAGCCCATCCAGTGTCACCCCCTGCCATGGACAGGGACACCTCCCACCAGCCCAGGGTGCTCCAAGCCCCATCCAACCTGACCTTGGATTCTTCTAGGGATGGAGCAGCCACAGCTGCTCTGGGCAATCTGAGGACGTTGGGTAATGCTGAGCCTGCCCTGGAGCTCCACTACTTTTAGGTGGAGCATTCAGAATGAATCCCCAGGGAGGTAGAAGGTCAGGGGGTGGGTGAGCTGCTCCTGGACAGAGTTCCCAAGGGACCTGGTGTAGCAGAGAGCTGTGAAGAGCTGAGCTGTGGCACAGGGGGCTGTGCAGCAATCTGTGATTCATGAGCAACTGCGTTTGCTAATGGCTCTGTAGATGAGGAGCACAGAGCTCTGAGCTGAAGGAGAACAACCTGGGAGCTGTGAAAGTACTGGAGCCTTGAGACATAAATGAATAACTACCTTTGCAGAGGCTGGAGAGGGGGTGAGAGCTGCATTCAGCTTGAGCAAATTGTGATAAATTGCCCTGGAAGTAACTACTGTATTAAGCATGACATTGTTATTAAGCATATGTTTGGATCAGCAAATTCCCCCTGTGTTCAAGAGGGAGAGGACAATGTGCATCCTTTGAGCTGCTCCCTCGTGTGCAGGCACTGCCATTGTCCACGTAAGGAATGGGAGTCTGCATGATACAACAGTGATGTCTGTTTTGATTAACAACAACACTTTCCCCTGCTCTCCTGTTGCCATGAATATTTAAATTAATTAAGCCCAGCAAAGATTTCATTTCTGCTTAATGAGTTCTAAATGTGACTTCTTATGTCTGTGGAAATGAGTGAAATACGACAGGCTCAGCTCTTAATACCCCTAATTATGGGAGTGATGCATTCCAAGAGCAGCAGGATCTTCTCAGGGAGCTGTGACATCCCTGAGCAAGGTGGGCTGACTTGGCTGGAGGCTCAGTGCCCACCAAAGCTGCTCCATCACTCACCTCCTGGGCTGGAACAGGGAGGGAACACAGCAAAAAGCTTCTGGGTCAGTCAAGATGAGGCTGTTGCAAAGGTGTTTGGCAAACTTTGGGCCATGTTGCTGCATCCTGAGTGGTTTTGTGGAGCTAAACATCACCTTGGTTAGCTGGATAGCAGACCTGGAGAGGGAAGAGGTCAGAGAGGCTCTCAAGATATTCCTGCAGCTCAGTAGTTTGTGGAAGAGGAATTGCAGGTAATGATGTCAGCAGAGAAATTCAGCTTTGTAGCAAATAGGTAGAGTTGGATTTGCTGAGGGTGTTTTTGTCAGGGAATTAAACTTTTAGCCCAACTTGCAAAGTGACTGTTTTGGAGTTAGAGAACTGGAATTTAGAGCTCCTCATCAGAAACAGAGCACGAATCTGGTGTGGGAAACTGTTGGGTATCAGTTCTTCAGGCTTTGGTGCTGGGGCACTTCACTGAAAAATAGCACATAGACATAATTATTGGCTGCTTTGGAAGATCTTCCTCTTCCTAGGCACATCTGAGCCTCAGCCAAGTGTGATTGAGAGGAGCTGGTGTCCACAGCTGGTGGTGTGGATTAAATGCAGAGTTTGTCCTGGTGGACACACTGGTACCCAAAGAACTGGATCTAAAATCACTGCCCTTGGGAGGAGTTCAGCAATCCCATTAGTGACTGGGCAATCTTGGTGCAAAGAAGAGACTTATCTGCCCCAAAGAGATCACACATGTGCAAAGCAACGTGCAAAAATGGTGCTGGTTCCTGGTGTCAGAGACCCTAAGGAGGGACAGAAGGAAAGTGTGGGGAGGAGACACTTGAGAGGAGCTCTACATGTCCCTTCCATGCTCTGCAGCCACTCCTGACAAATTCCTGCTCTGTTCTTCCCAGCAAAGACCTCACTCATACCTCGTGGTTCCTGCTGGGACAGCACGTGTTAAAAAATGACACATTCCCCTTCTCCCTTGGCTGCTCTGTGAGTAAAAGGCTCAGACAGTTTGTGTTTAGGAACATGTTTTGGAAATAACAGCCTGGAATGCTGAAAGTGTTTGTTTGGTTTGGTGAGAAACTCCTGTTCCTGTGGAGCAGGAGATTCCTGGGAATCCCTTGGAGCCAATCCCTGTCCTGAAGCAGCTCAGACCAGGCTGCACCTTCAGAAATGTCCCAGCAGCTCTGCAAACTCCTTCTGTGCTGGGACCTCACTCAGACTGAGAGAGTGAGGCAGGAGAATGAACTTGTCGTGTTTTGAAGCATTGAGCATCCCCAGGTTGTAGAAATATTTGGCTTTTTTTCCCCCATCCTAATCCTTTCACGTGCCTGGGGAGGGAAAGATGCAGATTGTGTCATGAGCAGATTGGTCTTGAGTCAATTTAAACCCAGCTCAGAGTGTTCAATTGACACATAAGTAGGTGAGTCAAGTGCTGAGAGTCTCTTTCAGAACAAGCTGTAGGTGTGTTGTGATTCCAATTTATTTCTTTATAACTCTCCTAATGGGATAAAATGTACAAGGGGGATATAAATACTTGGATGACGAGGAGGAGATGGGATGCAGTGTGAAGTGAAGGCTGAGTCCCCAGAGGTAAATGACAATGGCAATTAAGCTGATTAGGAGGATGCTCTCACCTGAGGGAAGGTGCTCTCCAGGGTACCACACTGGAGGGAATTGGGAGTGGGACTCAGCCCCTGAGCTAGTCCTGGCTTTGATTCTTTCCCCATTTCTGCTGCCAGTTCTGCTCTGAGCTTTTGGGGATGGGAATTACTTCCTTTTCTTTCACCTCTTTCACCTCTGTCCCTGTGGACACCAAGGATTCCCTCCCCACTGAATGTCTCAGGAGAGATATTGTTTCTGGTGGGAATGGAGTGATGCATTTTGCTTGTAACAGAGGAGGAGCAACATGATATAAAACAGTGAATTAACTGTGTTGGATATTAAATGCAGCAGTGATTTAACAAGGTTCAGTGTCAGGATACACTTGATTGTTGGCTGCATAGAGACCAAGGGTCAGGCAAAACTGCCAGGGAGACTCTCCCATTGAGTCCAGAGGCTCAGCAAAGGACATCCTCATGTTCTAAACCCCTGAGGGGAATTTTGGTGCAGCTGGATCCAGGTTTAGTCCCAGACTCGGTCAGAGGTTGATGTCCAAAGGGCTGTATATACCCAATCAATCTGCTATGCCACTTAGCAAAGATTTCAAAGTTTAGCAGCTATTAATCACTTCCCAAGAGTGTTATATGGCAGGGAATTCCTCAGCCTCGAGGAGTAACTCCAGGAGAGCTCCATGGGCCTTGGGCTCCACTCTCCATGGAGGCAGAGGATTGCCTTGCAGTCCTGTTTGCATCCCAGCTGTGTTTGGGATGCTCAGCTAACCCTCAGCTGCTGAGCCCTTAGATGCTGAGGGAGATTTATGGCCCTGAGTCGTGTGTTGTGGTCTGGGGCAGATGCAGCCAGCACAACCCACCAGTGCTGGGGCAGGAAAAGGGGCAGCACAGCTGGTTCACAGGCAGAAACCTTGGGGCTGCTTCCTGCAGGGAATGAGGCAGAGAGTCAACTTCATGTTCTCTGCCACCTGCTCCCTGAAATTAGCATTTCCTAATGAAATGAGTGATTTGAAGCCCAAATATTTGCCTTGATGCCAAGCAGAGTGACCTGGCACGAGCTCTGTCTTTTCCTGGGAGGAAATGTCTGATGGACCTTGGGGATGAACTGATGTGTGTAAAATAATGGACCACCCAAGTATCACTTTTAGGGCTGGTGGCAAAACATAGTTAACCCCCCAAAAGAATTGTTCTTTTGTATTTCTTGGTAGTTAGATGGATTAGGAGTTAAAACTTGCAAAATATTTTCAGTATTAAAATTAGAACTTGATATTTTGCCCCTAAAAAAAAAAAAATAAACCTTTTCAAGAGGCTGATTTCACCCAACTGCTGGTTCTGACAAAGTCTTTATGGTCTCTAAGTCACACGTGCAAAATTCTGTCAGGTGTCACAGTGAATAGATGAAATACATCCTCTATTTTTTAGTAAGGTCTCTCTCTCTCTCTCTCTCTCTCTCTCTTTGGCTTAGAAGAATGAGGAAGATGAAAAATGGAAATTTTATAAGCCTTTGTATGGAAAAGTGTCTAATGAGGAGTTTTATCTACAGCAATGAGAAGATTTGTCTGCGAATATAGGTTGAAAAAGCCTTAAATATGTCATTATTGCTAATCTAGTGTATTTGATCTAGCCAAGAATCTTAATCTTCTGATATCTTACAAGGGCTGGGACCGATTGATACATCACTTTGTCTCATCTTCACTTTGGCTGTTATTCGTCTGTGCTGATGATCCATAAGTTCAATTAACTTATTGAAGATGTGCTCTAGAAATTCCACAGAAAATGGGTTTGAACTCCTTCAGATTTTGAGCTGATCTCACAGGATGCCTTAGATGGTGAAGAAACAAATGAGGCCTCTAAGAATCCTTTTCATATGTTAAACTCATTGTGTTGCCAGTGAGGAATTCCATGTCTGAGACTTCACAGACTTCCTCCTCTTCAGAGCATTTTGCCCTGGTTTTAATTGCATTTCGTAATGTGTTTTCTCTAATGCTGTGGAGGGGAAAGGGAGTGAAGGAGATTTTCTAGCAGTTAGCAGTGAGGTTTATGCACAGGGGATGACTTTTGGCTTGTTTGGCAAACACTGTCAGAGTTGTCCTTTAGTTCTAGCCTAGTCCCTCTCTGTCTGCTCCTCCAACCTGAGCTATTTGCCCCATCCCAGAGAAAATGCACATTCCCCAGAGCAAGGCACTGTGCAAACTCCTCAGCTTTGCTCTGTAGATGATTTCCTCCTCCCCTGAATCCTCTGTGTGTTATCAGCAGCCCTTGTTCTGTTCCTCAGCCCTGTCAAAGCAGAGTGGATGGGCATAATTACCAAGGAGTTCTGGACTGGTGAAGTGGATAATGAAAAGTGCTACTGACATAGTCTTTGCATGCCATTAAAAAAAATTAAGGTAATGATTCAACATGGAGAGTTTCACCTGTGTTGTTGGTGCAGCTCTTTGTTCCATGCTCCTCCTGAACACGTGTTGGAATCCAACACTGTTTCAACATCCCCTTTTTAACAGCCCAAAACTCCTCTTTATTTACTGCTTTATTTCAGCAGTCATGGAATAACATCCCCTCAGGGGGAGATTTCCTCTTGGCATCAATTACCAGAGGCTGCCTCGGTCCTTGGAGTGAGGAGGTTTATGATTTTGGAAGTCTTGTTAGGTTGTTTGGGGGTTATATGCAGCAGTTTGGGGTTGGGTTTAAGCCCTATGGATGCTCATTCCTTATAGGACTCTGGCTCAGCTCTTATCACGGAATCACAGGATGGTTAAGGTTGGAAAAGACCTTTAAGGTCATCAAGTCATCACCACAGCACAACCACCACTAGGTTCACCACTAAACCATGTCCTCAGGTGCCACAGCCACAGGGTTTTTGGACACTTGCAGGGATGGTGACTCCACCACTGCCCTGCACAGCCTGTTCAAATGATTGACAGCCCTTTCCATGAAGCAATTTCCCCAATATCCAACCTAAACCTCCCCTGGCACAACCTGAGGCTGTTTCATCCTCTCTCTTGTTCCTGGGAGCAGAGTCTGACCCCACCAGGCTGCACCTCCTGCCAGGGAGTTGTGGAGAGTGAGAAGGTCCCCCTGAGCCTCCTTTTCTCCAGACTGAGCTCCCCCAGCCTCTCCTGGTGCTCCAGCCCCTTCCCCAGCTCCATTCCCATCTCTGCACCCCTCCAACCCCTCAATGCCTTCCCTGGAGGAGGGACAGCCCTAACCCCATGTCCTGGAGCACTGGTGTTGGCTGGAGTTTGCTCCCTGCCATGTGCTGGTGCCCAGGGTGTTTTAAAGCAAATCCCATTCATCTCAGGGTGGAAAGGCTATTTCTCAGCCACTTCATAAAGCTCTGAACAGCCTGGCCCTGCTGCACTTACCGGGGAGGATACGACACACTTGATACCTGCTCTCAATTTTCCTGCTAACTGAGAGAAAATGAAAGGGTTTATTCCTGCAGCCACTCACTGCTTTATGTAGGAAAACCATTGGGTTTTTAATGAGGCTCAAAATTTCCAGCTTATGTAGTAGCCAGTGGATAAGTTGCACTCTTGGAGCATTAAAAATTGAAGGAGCCTTTGGAAGTTATTTGGTGCAGAGTTAATGACACCTTTGCTGTTGCTTTCTGTGGGAATGGAGGCAATAAAAAAATCACAAAGAGCAGTGAGAAGACATCAAGGCTTGGCTCAGAACTGCCTTTAGACAGGACAAGACCTTCCCTCATGTTAATCAACTTCATTTACATCACAAACTCGATTTATAGACCTAGGTGAGACTTTTTTTTCTTCTCCCCTACCTTTAAAAACTCCCCAGAATTCTTCATTAAATCCTACGAGGAGGTTCAAAACACTTAAAAAATGCATGATTAATTTCTCTCCTGTTCTGTAGGGCTTTTACTGAATTGTTCAGCCTTGACTAGGATGTCCTGGGAGACTTGTGACAGAATTACTCAGAAAATTTCCTATTCAGGGAGATTTTATGCTGCACATCTACTTGCTCTGAAACTCCACTCAGAGCATGATGAGCAGGGAAGGAAATTGTACAGGGAGGGTTACTCTGCAAACAGCTTTTCCCTGCTAATGTGCTGAAATGCTGATGAAGATCCGTTGCAATCTAAGAGGAATCTGCAAATTAGTAAAGATATGGATTAATAAGACTGAAAAAAAAAATGACAGACCTGGATGTTGCCTTGTAAAACCTCCAGTGCTTCACCTGCTGTGGTTTAGCTCACTGAGGTCCAGTTGATTCAGCAGCAGTGGGAAGGAATGTGCTGGGGGTGTCAGAACGAGCTGATATTTAATGGCATAGCTTATTTTTGGCACTCTGTGAAGCTCTACGTGGTTCCTGCATCGTTTACCTGTGAGACTCCTGGATGGAAGGAGAGGCTGATGATGCTGAGCAGATCTCCCAGCAGAGATGAGACATTGCAAGCAAACCATGCCAAGTTTTGGCAGTCACTCCACTTTGGGAACGGAGGACAAATCTGCTTTGGGAACTGAGGGCATTTTTCCCTCTCTAATGAGAAAGCAATATATAATATTATGCATAATGACAAGGGCCAAATAAGTGTCTGCAGTCAAGTCTGCTCAGCTGAAGGAGTGCAAGGAAGAGCTGTTGTACATGGGGGTCACGTCCCTAGCCACGCACAGCAGCATCTCTACAGGATGATGCTTCGTTCATGCAAAGCAGTTTGGTGTTCTCTGACTGAATTTTCATGTGGAAAGCACTTTGGTCAGCTCTGAATTCCCCCAGGAAACCTGCACCTTGGTGTTGGGCTGAGGCAGCAGAACAGAAGATCCTGCAGAAGGAACTTGCAGCTCCCCTGAGTCTCTGCCCTGTCCCCTCCTGTGTCACTGTGATCGAAGAGATTGAGGCTTTGGGAAACACCTCTGGGTCTCTGTCAGCACAGAGAGATTTGTGCCCTCCCCCACAGCTCTGGCTGCATATTTTGTGCCTGAACATCTGGAGCTGCCATGCCCTGCTCTGCTCAAAGCAGCTGATTTACTCCTTATCAGGGAATTATGGATGTGTTGTGCTCGTGCTCTGTTGTAGCAAAAGCAGCTTCTGTCCTCGGCGTGTGGTGATGGTTATTATCAGGGCTGGAGTACATCTTCAGCTGCCTCTTGTAGAAAAGTTCTCACATAAGCCTCTATCTCTCAGCATGGGCAGTGAGTAAAATCCCCAAGGAAGCTGGAGACATTTTTCCTGCAGCTGAAAGTCTCTCGGACCATGTTTGGAGCAAGGGCTGAATTTCAGAGCCAATTTCTTGGCCAGTTGAAAGGCCCAACCTGCTCCCACTGTTCCCTTCATGCTGAGGAGAGGAGCAGAGGCAGAAATAGGTTAGGGAGTAAATGAGAGTGAGGTGGTGGAGACAGTGAGTCCCTTGATGTGTTCGCTGGGGGTGTTTAAGAGATGTTCTCCGTGTAGAACACGGCGCGGGACGACGAGTGCCGAGCTGAGAGCACAGTGACTGTGCTGCTCTGCTATCTGCTCTGCTATCTGCCTCAAACCTTGATGCCAAGGCAGCTGCACCAAGCCTTGAGCCTCATGAAGTGGAAGGTTCCTGCTGGGTTTGGTGGTTGGGAGACTGGGGTGGGACAATCTTTGGGCTCCCCTGAACTCACGGGTGCTTTGCGTCCGCTCGTCGCACTTTGAACTGTTTCTTGGCAGTTTCAGCATCAGAAATTTGCTTCTGTGGCTCAGATCAAACGTTTTTCACAGAGGTCTCTTACACAGAAGACATCTGCATGCAGCAGTGGGTAAAGTGCTGCATTCTAGCATCCTTTCCATGCCTTTTGCTGGAAGTTTCTGGCAGATCCTGCATCCTGATGCAGGAGCAGCTCAGACACTCAGTGTGAGCTTTGCACCCTTCAGACTTTGCAAACTTCACTGCTCTGGGGGTTTGTTAGAGAGGTTTCACTGCTTGGCATACACAAGGATGTAGAAAAGGTTATCTTGGTTTCTGTAAAGGAAATTCTGGCTTGGATTGGGACACTCGGGCAAAGAGATGGTGACAGTTTATAAGATTTTTCACCTCGGTGTGAATCAGTCTCTCCTTTGGACAGACCCAGCTCTCACAGATCCTTCCAAACAGCAGGAGATCCTCGTGTTCCCTGGAGTCATTAGGGGCTGCAGGTACTCAGTATCTCTGCAAACCAACCTGCTGCCCCTGGCATTTCTAGCTCCAAACTCAGGTGCCAAATTTGCAAGGGATTTTTTTTTTTTCCTGAATACCTTGTCCTTTACTCGTGGCTCCTTGGCTCTCTCCCCTGGATCCTGTACCACTCCTGATAACTCGTGTTTTTCCTTTGCTCCAGTGGAGCAAAGAGCTCTGTGGATGCTACAGGAGTGTCTTCTCCAAGTGCTGTAGCTCAGAGGGATGTCACTTGAATGGCTCTTAAAATTAGGTCTGTCTGGGAGAGAATCATTTAAATTCCACAGTTAAAACTCCTGGTGATTGAGAACAAAGGAAACTGCTCTGAAGGCTTCAGGAAATCGCTAATGGCTGGAAAGAAGAGGGTCAGGGTCTTGTTGGGAATCAGTTAAAGTCCTTTCCTCCCCATTACTCACTCTCTAAGTGGCACCTTGGTGCTTGCACTGGGGTAGTTCCACATGAATTGTTCACACCACCAGATTTTGTAGGTAGGACTTTTTTCTTTTTTTTTTTTTTTTGCTTTATTTTTGTGCTGGTTCCCACTAGTTGTTGAGGCCACGAAATATTCTTCATTGCCTAGAAATGGATTCACATAATCCTGGTAACTCCCAGAGATCTCAGGGCTGGGAGGTTGGGTCAGCAGATCAGGAGTGATGGAATCACCCAGTGGCTCCTGCTCCCTGAGTTTTGACTGATCAGCTGGGAGTGACTCCTCAAGGCAGGACTGAGCCCTGGGAGTGTGTCCAGAGTCACCAAGCAATGATGCTGGGGACACTTGGCCACATTGAACTGCCTGTGAATCCCACAGGATCCCTCAGGCTCAGTGAAGGAAAACCTGTGACTTGTGTGTATGTCTCAAACTCAGATTCTATGACCATCATCCTCCTCCCCCTGCCATGACTTCAGTCCCACCTGGAGCATCACTACCCACCACAGCCACACCATGAGCAGCAGCATCTCTGCTGTGTTTCCAGCCTGATCCAAACCAGAGAAGCTGTTGGCAGAAGATGTGGAAAAACCTGTGCTGCTCCAGCTTCCCTGTCCAGTTGGCAGAAACCAGAGCTCTGTTTAGCTGAAACACTGCTGGAAACATTGGCATTTGGGGGGGCATTTACCTAAACTGGGCCAAAAAAGTCTGACACTGCTGGTTTTGTGCTGCATTCCACGCCTTGATTCAAGTACCTGTTTTGCAACCCCAGCACACAGCATGGATCAGAGCAGGGATTTGTGTTGGGCCAACGCTTCAGCCATCAGACAACTGCTGAAACACAGCTCTGAATGCTCAGTTTAAAACAATTAGACAGCAGGAACATACTTGATTGTTTATTTTTGTCCCCTCTGCAGTGGAGAGAAGCTGTTTGTGGCTATTTAAAGCTTTCATTTGTGCATGGGGCAGCTCTGCTGCTTGTCTCTGCTGCTGGGAACACACAGAGCAGCTCCTGAAGTTTGTCACCTTGGCAAGAAACGTCTTTCCCTGGGGAATGGTTCTGAGGGATCGTGCAATCTGCATACATAGAATAAAATTCTAATTTGGAAATAATTGGAACAAGACACACTTGACATTGGAAGTCGAAGAGAATGAACAGGAGTTCTGGTTAATGTGACATAGCACTTTTAGTGCCTGGGAGCGACTGGAAACAATAAAGAACTTCGGGGACTTTAATCTTGTTTGTCAAGTAATTTATCACAGTTGTTTTCATAAATCTCAGAGATAATCAGCATCCGTAGCAAATGGGACTGGATTAAACATGAGCCAGTGTGTTGTTCTGCTCAGCTGTGTCTCGTATCACAACGTGTCAGGCTTTAACTGGGCACGATGCAGAGAGACAGGAGTGAGGAGTGTGGGGCAGTGCAGCCCAGCAAACATGGCAGAGGCTTTTGGAAGCAAGTCTGATATTTGTCTTCAATAAATCCACTGACAAGGATGTTTGCAGCTGCCTCTGCTCACTGCTGGGCAGCTGTGTCTAGAAACAAGCCCTTGCCTTGATATCTGGGTGCCAACCTGAGCTTTTCAGGGCTTGAAGTGTCCAAATGGAGGTGGTTCTAGTTCAGGGGTTCCTGACAGAGCAGTCACTGCCTTTCTGCTGCTGCTTTCCACTAGTATTAGAGACCTCTCTCTCCACAACTCCCTGCCAGGAGGTGCAGCCCAGTGGGGTCAGGCTGAAAACAGCACCTCAAATACTTTTCCCCTCTGCTCTGCTCTGGTGGATCCACCTGGAATCCTGCACACAGTTCTGGTGTCCTCAACATCAGAAGGACATGGGACTGTTGGAGCAAGTCCAGAGGAGGTCACAGAGTTAAAAAGAGGACACTAGCACAGGTTGTCCAGGGACATTCAATCCAGGCTGGATGAGCCTTGAGCAACCTGATCTAGTGATGGGACTGGATGGTCTGTAAGGTCCATTCCAACCCCTAAATTCTATGATTCCACTTCCTTGAACTGGGACCAGCTCTGGGTTAGGTGGGAGCACTCGTGCTTGGCTGAAGTGTGAATCTGTCTCTATTAGTGTGCTCAGCTCAGGGTGCCTTTGGCTTCAGCAGCAGCTGCACTTTATCACTTCAAACACTTCGTGATGCTGCATCGATAAATTCTGTATTAGGGAAATCTGCAAAGAAGCAACAGCCTTATCTTAATTAAGCAAAATATATGACTCCTGCCACAGACCATCCTGGGAGCCAGTCAACCTTATAACAGTCACTTCTTTCTTCTTTTTGATGCTCCTGTTGGGGTTTTTTTTTTACTGTAGAAATTGGTTTGGGGGCAGAAGAGTTTCATCCTAGAGGCACAAGTGGCTGTGACAGGAGGGGAGTGAGCTACATTGCTTGACAAAGAATATCTCATGTGGTGTCTCTTCTCTTAGCCCTTCTGGAGTATGGACTGACCCTCCAGATCTAACCCTGGTGCCTTCCATCCTCCTCCCAGACACCAGTGCTGGCAACATGAAGAGATCTGCTGCTGGGTTTGACTTCAAGCTTCCCAAAGAACTGTAAGTGGCTTAGATCAAATGGATATGTCTTCCTACAAATTGTTTTTTATTTGAGGTTTGGTTTTGCTTTCTTGTCCTGAAAAATTTAGCAGGTGTCTGATGCTGTCTGATCCTCCCCAGGCAGCTCTTCCCATGTGGCCTGAACACACTCTAACCATGGACAGGTGACTGAAAGCCAAAAGACATACTGGGAGACTCCACTAGGGAGAGAAGGAGCATCCTCTGTGCCTGTAAGGTGGGAAAATTCCTTCCCTACTGCTGTCTTACTTGAACAACTGTTGGAAAGACAATTTGCTTCCAGCTTTCTTGGCTAGCTTTGTGTGGCTGCTTTAGTCTGCCCCTGAGCTGCTCCCCAAAGTGCTCCCATTCCCACAGAGCTTGGTTGCTTCCCTACAGGCTCAATTCCAGGCTCTCCCGTGGGGAATTGATGCTGCTTACTGACAAAGGAGAGAGGCACCAGGGAGTGGAATGGTTTATTAGCTGATGGAGAGAGAATTCTGGGGCTAGATAGTTATCACTGGAGATAAGGTTCTTGAACAAAGAGCTGGTATTAATGGAAGTGATGTTAGCTGAATGCATAAAAGTGGAGAGCTGGAAACCTGTGGCTGGTGGAAGGAAAGGGAAAAGAGACAAGAGATGTTTGACTTGCAAGTTTTAGTGGAGGTTTTTTTGAGTGTTTATTACTGACAAAAGTATTTTTGTAAGGCATGGAATGAATTTTAGAGGATCTGCAAGACCTGAGTCAGGGATGTCTGACACAGAGTGGGGAACAGGAGCTGTTCTCAGGGAGAGTTCAGATCAACTCTTCCCAACATCAGCCTCCTCCTGCAGAGCTGCTCAGCTCTCATGTCCACAGCAGCTTAACTCCCAGCAGAGTTAGACTGGGAGTCAGTTTATACTGGTGCAAGTAGGATCAGGATGAGGCTCCTTGATCTTTAGGTGAAACAATGGAGTTTGGTGGTGGAACAGCATTCAGTCCTCCTCCTCCTCCTCCTCCTTCTCCTCCTTCTCCTCCTCCTCCTCCTCCTCCTCCTTCCCACTCCCACAGACAGTCAAACTCTATTACTCACTGCTGCTTCCTGCAATCAGGGAAGTGCAGATGGTATCAGATTGTTTGGAGGCCACCACAGATAAGCTGTGATGAAAATTCTTTGCTACCAGTGATTTCTAGCTCACTTCTTTTACTTTTAAATGTTTATTCAGTGAAGAAGAAAGAAACCATGGGGCTTTTTCATTTTCATTTAGAAGCCTCACTGGCTCTCTGCTGTTGCCATTTAAAAGGGAGTTATGGTCAGAAAAATGATGCTCTGAGAAATAAATCACCTAGGGAGTGCCATAAATTTTGCCTGCTTCTCTCCAAAGACTCCCAGATCAAATTGGCTCTGCTCACAGACCCAGAAGATGTCTGTGCAGGTTGCCAGTCCTGCAGGATACGTGGGATTCATTGGAAACTGTTTTCCAAGCCTTGCTTTGGAGCTGTGCTGTGCCTGCAGGCAGGACCAGCCAGGTTGCTATGGCAGTCAGACCTGAAGGTTGATGGACCAGACTTTTCCATCCTATTTCTGACAGCCACCAGCATCTGATGCTCTGGAAAAAGGTTCAGGAAGCTTCTCAAAAAGGAACTTTAGGTTGTGCCTTTTGTCCTAGGTGTTCTTGCACAGCTGGCAGTGTCTTTCTGGACTGGTTTCCTTAGCAGCTGCCCAAGCTGTTAGTAATACCCAAACAAAGGTGAACTGAAACCTGCCCATGATCCTGTCCCACAGGTTCTGTGTTCCTGAGAACAGAAACCAGTTTAGCAAACACTATCACTCCCTTGCAAGTCCCAGTGGCTCAGAAAGAGCAGCTGAAGTGCTTTGCTAAGCAGGAGATGTGAACACAGCCCAGATCCGTTCACAGGGACAGCCAAAGGCCTTTTGTGACCTGCTGAAATGCAAGGAGAGGTGTCTGTTCCCTGTACTGCTCTCCTGCCCAAACCTCACACAGCAGCTCTGCAGGGACATGTGTGTGTAATTCCATTTCCAA
>NW_008651034.1:10532-13950 GCF_000695815.1 Acanthisitta chloris | reverse complement strand
AGGGCACTGCCCTGCTGACCTTGCAGGATCAGCTGGAGAGTCTCTGCCTGGTGCTGCTCTGGAGCTGTGTTTGCTTTGGATTGTAAAGGGACAGAGGTTTGCCCTTTTTGTGGGGATTTTCCCTTTTCTCATTACTCAGGCTTGGCTTTTTTGGTGGCAGAGTGTTAATGGGAAGGAGCAGGTTTGGTGATGGGAAGTTGTAGGGAAGATGTAGCTCTGGGTGGATGTTGTGACTTTGGGCACCAGAGAATCCCAGAATGGTTTGGGAAGGAAAAGAGCTTCAGGATTATCTAGTTGCACCCCTTGCCATGGCAGGGACACCTCCCTTGAGGCACTGGAAGTGGTTTAAGGTCTCCCTGGAGCTTCTCTTCTCCAGGCTGATCACCCCCAGCTCTCCCAGCCTGGATCCAGAGCAGAGCTGCTCCACTCTTGGAGCATCCCCATTGCCTCCTCTGGACTTGCTCCAACAGATCCACATCCTTTTGACATTGAGGACTCCAAAGAAATAGTCCAAGTAATATGTTGTGTCCAGCTAAGAACACTCTGGGCTGGACTGCCCTGCTAATTAGGCATTTGTGTGTTTAATGAGCTGAGTAGTCACTGCTTTTATAGACCAAACCTCTCGTGTGCTGCCCCTTCTGCCCCACTCCCAGCACACCCCAAACACCTTTACCTGTGGGGGAGTTTCCTGGGTGTTCTGTGTGCTTGGACCAAGAACCTTGGCCTGGTTTGCAGGAGGAAAGTCTGGAGTGAGTGTGCAGAGAGCTGCGACCCCAGACAGACACCAAAGGGACATGAGAACAGAGTCATTTTCCCACAGCAGATCTGCTTTGCCACCAGAGGCCACGAGCTCAGCTGAGGGAACTGGAATGGCTTCACTTTCCTCTCTTTTTCTCCTTTCATTTCTGCATGGTGAGAACCTGGTGCCTCCATCACACAGCCTGAGTGCTGCTCCTCCTCCCTCACCCAGCAAAACACTATTGACAATCAGGTCAGAACACCTTCAATGTTTGGGAGCAGCTTTTTGGTTCCTTTTCTGAGCCTGTCTCCTTGTATTAGACAGCAGAGCATGAACATTGCTGTTCTGTTCATGCGTTAAGAATGGATCACTCTATTTTGTTACCAAATAACAGAGGCAAGTGAAGCAGCTGTGACAACTTAAGCATTGAAAAATCATAAATCATCTTCCCTTGTCCCCCAGATATCATGAAAAATAAATGTGGAGCCCTTTAGGAGATATTTTTGCACTTTTCATCCTTTCTAGCTGGGAGGCTTAAAACTCTGGTGTTTTCGCCATCGTCACGTGATCTTAGAATTGGGGATGTTAATAAGTAATAAGTGCAATTAAAATGGCAAGAGAGAACATGGAGAAGCTTTGGAAGGGAAATAGTGGCACAGTCCATGGAATGTTCCTAAGGATCCTTCAGGTTCTGAGGGAAGTGGTGGTAACATGACTTCATATTAATTGGGGGGTGAAAACCCCTTTGTTTTGTTTAACTGGTTGTGTTCTTTGGTTGTGGATGTTCTGGGTTAATTAGTGCTGGAACCACATGACCTGAAAGCTGCTATCCACCAAATTTCCCTGTTTTCTGCCTGTTTTCTTTCATCCTGTGAACCCTGGAACAAGCAGAAAAGGTGTTCTTGGCCCCAGCAATTCTCCTGGTATTGATTTGGGTGCTGCAGATGTGAAGGTTCTGTGCTAGCATCTCCTCAAAGCTCAGCTCACATTATTCACTGCTGCTGCTTCTGGGCTCTGCCATCTACTTTCAGTTGCTCTTTATTTTCCTTTGGGAAAACCCAATTATGTTGTGTCCCAGGAAAACCTCCAGGAGTCTTTGCTGCTTCTGTGTGTCAAACACAGGACACTTGGCTGAGTGAACACCTTGTCTGACTTGCTGCAGCATTTCACCCTTTGCCCTTGCCCAATATCTCCAAATCTGAGAGTATTTAAGCAATAAATTTAGCTCTTTTCATTCGACCTCTGTGTGGAATATCTGAGCACACAAGTTTCTCTCTGGCTCCATCCTCCTTCCCCAAACCTTCCAATCTGTCTCATCCTTTGCTCCCTCACTGCAGAGCACAAGAAAAATACCTTGTGCACTTTGAAGAGACTTTCAACCTTCCTTCTTTAAGGTTAATCAGGCCCATTAGCAAAACTTCATTAAAGTAATGAGGTTAGTTAGCATATTCTCCTTAGTCCTTGCTGAAAGTGAGGATTAAGGGCCACAGTAAATATCCTGAGATTAATGAGTGATTCCCTGATCTTGAGGTGGTCAGTGCCCCATCACTTCTCCTCCCAGGGATTCTCTGGCACATGACTCTGCCATGAATATTGGAAGTAGCCACAGCCTGTTCTTGCTGTCTGACTGAGGACATTAAACTTTCATCCCTTTCCTTCCACCCTCTCTTGGAGAGCTCAGTGCCCTCACAAATACCTCGGTGAAAATAGAAGTATTTGTTTCTCCCCTGAGGGAATTACATTGTGCTCGGTCCAAGGAAGATGTTTAAAGATCTTCTATGCCATTGCTTCTGTTTAGTCTTACAGCTTGTCTTTAGCTATTCCGACATCTCCTCTTTTTTTTTTTGAGCTGTTATGTTTTGGCTACTAGCTATTTTCTCATATCCTCAGCCTCTGACATCACTGACAGTCAGGCTGGATACACTTCAGTTCCAATCTTGTCTCAGACGAGGGGAAAATTTGGTTTTTCTTTGATGCTTTTTTCTTTTGACAATACAGATGTGATTTCCCACCTGCTGTTCCCATATCCAGTGGAGCAGAGGGACAGGAAACCTTCCCACACCTTCTCTTAATGGTTAATATTCATTTTGGCAGATTTTTTTTCCCTGTTTTTCTATCATCTCCTCTTATATAGTCAGTAAAGTAGTGGAGGGATAATAATTGAGTCAAGGATAAAGGGACAAAGTTAGTAAATCGCAATCATTATTCAGGGGTAATATTTCTTACTGTCCAAAGAGAATATTAAACTACTGCCTAGGAAAAAAAAAAGCACTAAGCAGCAAAAGTTATTAAGGAGAGATAATGGAGGGAAGGGAATATTATGCTGATTCTCCAAACAGTTATGAATGAATAGAGATACACTGTCTGTGATAAAAGCAACACATTTCCCCAGAGAGGATTGGAAAAAAAAAAAACCCAAAACACCCCAGTCATTGCCAAACACTGCTCTGTCTTTCCAAGAGTGAGGCCCAAAATAACCCACCTTTTCAAGTTTTCTGTTGATAACTCCTAATCGCAATCTTTGAGTCATAAAAACATTTGGAGATTTGGATCTCACCCTAGAAGAGCAATAAATCACAGAGATGGGACAGACAGCTCCTCCAGGAGAAGTCCCTGCATCACTCACTTCGAAACACGAGTGCCAGAGAAAAATCCTGTGCTGTGTGTGGTGTTTAGAAT
>NW_008651034.1:0-10507 GCF_000695815.1 Acanthisitta chloris | reverse complement strand
ATTGTGGGAGCAGCTCCTTGGCAAATGCTCTGGAGTTAGAGGCTCTAACGGTCTCTCCACGCTGCAGCAGTTAATTCACTGCACTGAGGAGTAAATTTCTTCAAAAGCAAAACGAAATCAGCTATTTCTGCCAGCTCAGCCTCACCTTGAGGCACATTTCCCACCTCCCTGACCGTGTGGCTGACGCTCAGGTGAGAGCTGAGCTGTGGCCCTTAAACCAGAGAAGGTTTTATGGTGAGGAAGAGCATTTCCCAACCTCTGTGCAGGTTGGTCAGAACAAAGAGGAGAATAACCCAGGGAGGTGGTGGATTCACCATCCCTGGAGGTTTTTGAGGTGAGTCTGGATGTGGCACTTGGTGCCATGGGCTAGTGACCACGGTAGGGTTGGGCTTGATGCTCTTGGAGATCTTTTCCAACCTGGTTGACTCTCTGATTCTCTTTGCTGTGCTGCTGCAGAGCAGGAGCAACTCCGTTGCCTCTCCATGTATTGATTAGCTGTTGGCTGGATGTTTAATTAGTGCTAACCATCACAGGCTCGTGCAGGCAGAGAGACACCTTGAAGCCCTGTGGATTTACACGTGGCAGGAATTGATGCTCAGGTTAGGAATGACCTTTTCCAGGACACTCCACCTAAAAAGGGACCGAAACACACCAGAGCAGATGCTTGGCAGAGTAAATGGCATCTAACTTAGCCCCAGTTGAGCATCTGGCATCTTTCCTCCCTGCAACCTGTTGAGAGGCAAATTCAGGGAGCAATTTATGCTAATCCCTTCTGCTGTTTGCCATAGGCTTTCCTGCCCTTCTGTTGGCAAAGCATCCAGTTGAATTGGTCTGACAGGGAGAGGTAAAGGACAGATCTTGGCTCCGTCAGTTGGGATCAGAGTGATCAGAGATGACACTGATGGATGCTGGAATGGGAGCACTGGACCACGATGTTCTTGGACCAGTGCACAGCAGAATTATTTGAGTGCAGGCCAAGGCTCTGAGGTCTCCATTCCTCTATCAGCCACATGGTAATGACTGTCACGACCTCAGTCTTCACCCAGTTCTCCTTCAGGGCATCGTTTGCCATGATAATCTTACTTTGGGGATATGGTTAAGAAGTTTGGGGCAGTTCTCAGGCCAAAGCACTCAGGGATGTATCTCAGTGCTGAATGCCTAAATTGGGATTTCACTCTCCTGGTTATCTGGCAGATGCAGAGGGTTGTTATTGCTTTCAGGAATTAAGTAATCCAAAAGGTTAAGCCTGCAGGGTGTTCTCAGCCCTGCATGAATTAATAGGGTGACATTTAACTGCTATTAAAGAAAAAAAAAGTTTCATTTTTTTTCCCTTCCCACACCCCCTCCCAGCATTTTTTTTTTTCCCTTGGAAAACCACATGAGGTGTTTGCTTTGCAGTGGTGGCTATTTAAAATAAATCAACAGCTCCCACAGCTGTCACTGTCATCTCCTGGGCTAATGCAGATAGATTGTGGCTCTCTCTGCTCCCCCAGCACAGCACCCTCTGGCACAGCTTGACTTTTTAGTGGTCACTCTATCACCTTTTCTGCAGGGACTCCTGTCCCCTCAGTCCCACCAGCACAGATCCTCAGCCATGCCAACAGGACATCTCCACCAGGATGTTAGTTTGGTGGGTTTTTCTCTAATTTGAAGTTGGTTTTTTTCTCACTCATGCACTGAGAAGTGTCAGGCAGGTCCTGTCAGAGCTCCACACTTCAGCTCCTCACCTGTACAGAGAGATGGGCTTGACTTCTGGAGTCCACAGAGATCAACCAGCAAGAGTCAGTGAACATAAACTGGGGCTCTCTTGGCTCCTCTTGGAGAGAGACAACAGACACAGAAATTCCAATAACATCTTGTGACAACAACATGGGCTGGGTGGAAATATTTTACTTGGTTTGTCATAGCAAGAGTTGCTAAACGTGTAGGTTTTCGAGCAGTTTTTTCACTGGAAGTTTTGTTTCATCCCACAAACAGGCAGAAAATAAAGCAGTGATGTGTCCCACCCCATCATACACCCCTGCTATTTGTTCTTGTTTTCCAGGCATTGAGGTAGGTTGATAAATATGCAGGAATTCATGTTTTAATCTCCATATTTTGTGCATTTTGTTGAATTGATTCTTCGGTTGCCTTGAAATAATGGAAGGATTAGGGGACTGGAGGTGTGTGCTGGGAAATCTGTGGAATCAAAGCAGAGTGCTCAGCCTCAGCAGGGACAAAGAGCTCTGAAGGCATTTCCATGCCAGGTATTTTTGCTGTCAAGAGGACCAGCTCACCCACCTTGCGCCACATCCCTCCTGTCATTCCTGGTCCATTCCAACCCCTAATTCTATGATTCTTTCCCCCTTCTAAGAGCAGAGCATTATTTAAAGTGTCAGCCCCCAAAGCTCTCCCAAACCATGAGTTTGGACCAATGTCAGCCCCCAAAGCTCTCCCAAACCACGAGTTTAGACCATGGGAAGGCCACAGGCTTTAGCTGCTCTGAGGGTTTTTCCAGCACTCTAAGCTCTCAAAGTCCTGAACCAGCTCTTTCCCCAAACATTTGCCACCCAAGTGCTCCCTGCAGCGCTCGGGAATTCCGTGCCATAAATTGTGACAAGTGCTGTAATATCATTGGTAAATGCTGTTGATTTACTCATTCCAAAGCCTTTTGAAGCAAATAGATTGTGTTCATTTTCTCCCAACTAGCTGTACATTCAGCAGCACCACCGAAACACTCCATTTCAATACACATGCAATTAAACTAATGATGTTTTAGAACATCCTCAATAACAACACGGCGTGGGGACAGCTGTCCAGAGCCTTTATTTAGGTTTACATTGCTGCTGCACAGTTTGCTGGTTTAGTTTGCTTATATTAGTGTAAATTACCCATTTTATTTTTTTTCTGCAGCTGCCCCAGCTCAGGGCTGGAGATAGAGCAGGAAAGGATGGAGACCAAAGCTCCTCAGGTGTAATATTGGTGTAAATCTTAATGCTTTCAGAGGGTGTAAAGAGACTCTGGGGTAAAGGAGAATTAGGCCCTGTAATAGCCAGTGTAATTACGCAAATTGATATTACAAGAAGGGCTTTTAATTGGGAATGCTAAACAACATTTTAATAATGCCAGGGCATTAATCTGTGTGGGAGTGAGTTCCAGCACAAGACTTATTACGGGCTAAGAAATATGCCAAGACCTTTGCTGAAGTGTTTCCAGATGTTAACCTTAAAGGAGAATTAGGCCCTGTAATAGCCAGTGTAATTACGCAAATTGATATTACAAGAAGGGCTTTTAATTGGGAATGCTAAACAACATTTTAATAATGCCAGGGCATTAATCTGTGTGGGAGTGAGTTCCAGCACAAGACTTATTACGGGCTAAGAAATATGCCAAGACCTTTGCTGAAGTGTTTCCAGATGTTAACCTTCACAGTGGAATCCCATCCCAGACTGGGTTGGGTGGGAAGGACCTTAAAGCTCATCTCATTCCACCCCTGCCCTGGGCAGGGACACATTCCCCTATTCCACTTTGCTCCAAGTCCCATCTAGCACTTCCAGGCATGTGATCCTTGTTCCACATCAAGTATGCAGCAGGAAGAGATTTTCCCCACACAGTCTTGCAGTCTCACAATTTTTCTTTCTCTTCACTGAAATCAGTTTCTAATTAACTTTACCTTCTCAGTAAATAAATCTCCAAGTAAAACTCTGTTCCCAGGTGATGATTTCTGGTTGGAACCCACTGTGAGCTCATGTAAACTCCCAACATCTTCCTCACCTTTTAACTTGAATAATTACTTCTTCTGTTTCCACTAAACCTTCTGAGGTTCTTCCATTCAGTGTGGGAATCCACTAATGTTTAGCTTGTTAGGAGATGAGACCCCTCATTAACTCAGAGTATTAAATGAAACAGTTGAGTTGGTAACCAAATCGACAAAGGAGCAGCTGAATCTCTCTGTGATTAGGGACTTTGTCATCTCCTTCATGGATTAATTATATGGTCCATTATACTGAAATGTGGTTTTGATATCGAGACTAGTTTTGTTCTGGAGTTTTTGTACTTCCCAGCTGCTTTCATTGTCTTTATCTTTCTGGGAACAAGCAGCAAATTATCGATTTCTTAACTCCAAGGCCAAATTTAGAACAGAGTTTTGAATGTCTTTTCTTGCAAAGAAGTTCAAGGATAAATGTACACAGACCAATCTCCAGAAGGGTAAGTCTGGTGCAGCAATTCTCTGCTGTGCTATGTCCCTGAAAGCAAACAAACCAACAGGAACCTCTTGAGCCAAGAGGTTTGTAGGGAGTGGGGAGAGCTTGAGACTTGTGGAAGGTCTCAGGGCACCATTTGTGAGCTGACTTGAAGGTCACAGCCCCATTAAGTGCTGGAACAGTTAAGATGACACTTCCTGTCACCCTTAATTCTGCTCTTCAAAGCTGCTGCTACACGTCCCCAGTTCCAACCTCAGCTCTTGGAAGGGAATTCTCCTCTTTGGACTCAGCTCTCCTCCAGCCCTGCTGCTTCACAGCCACAGTCCTGCCAGTAACTTCTGCTTTCCTCTCCCATTAAGCCTTTGGAACAGAACTTCCAGAACTAAACTGGAAAAGCAGCTCTGGCTCAGACCAAAACTGCTCTATGGACTGAACCAACATGTAAACAAGGAAAAAATTCAGAATTGCTACAAAATCCACCTTGCTGCTCCGAAGCAAACTGCTCACCTTGATGGGATCAGCAGTGTTCCACAGCCTGAGGGCAGCAAAGCTTGGGTGGTTGGTTGAGTGGGGTGAGAAAGCTGTGGCAGCTCCAGATGTGCAGGTGATGTCCCACCAGGGTGACCTGGATGGTTGTGTTGTCCCTCTGAGGGATTCTGCAGCTGGAGCTGAGTGTGGCAACCACATCCTGAGGCTTAGGAGGGACTTGGACATCAGTGCTGAGCTCTCCTGCCTCCTGTCAGGCCATGAGCAGCAGCTCTCTGTGTTAGAGAGAGGATTTTCAGCCTGAAACACTCAATATAAAGGACTAAAGTAACACCAATAACAGGAGTTTTGCAAGTGCCTTGATAAACTCAGCTCTGGCTCAGCACTGAATGAAAATGCAGGTTTGGCTGAGGGTTGTGACACTTCAAAGACAGTGATAAGGAGCAAGCACTCCAAAATGAGGTATGTGTTTATCTACAGCAGCTGCCTAACTAGGGGAATGGGGAAATTAAATTTGTCCTGTAATTATCCTTTGTACAAACAGGCAGTGGCCCTCCAGCCAGGCAGCTTCAAAAACAGCCCATAATTATTGCATGTAATAACTACTGACATTAATCTTAGCTGTTGCTTGGGCAAAAATTATAAATTACTGCACCAAATCCTATTACTGCAAATATTAAAAGTTACTTGAGGTTTAGTTGAACCTTAGTTGTTGTTTCGGGGTTTTTTTTTCCTTGTAACTTTATGTTCATTTTCTCCATATTTCACACCTCCAGGAATGGCTGGAACAGAGGTTTGATAGTTTAAAAAATTCATTACTCTGAGGTTGGACTAATGTGGCAAAAGAAAAGGTTTTGAAGCTAAGAGGATGGTGAGGACACTTGGGTTTGGCCAACTCCAACTTGCCCATGGGATGTTGTTTTTCAGTAGTTGGTTAGTTTTGCAATTAGCTGAAGACTTAAGTTGTGGTTTTGAGTCCCAAACCATCTCAGTCTTCCCTTCCTGCAGGAGTTCCAAGTGCTCTCTGGGGAATTTTAGCCTCCAGAGCTTTACTGGAGCTCTGTTGGAGTCTGTGCTTGTGGGACTGGGATGGAGGCAGAATTTTCATGGAATCATAGAAGATTCTGAGCTGGGACATCTCCCACCAGCCCAGGTTGCTCCAACTCCATCCAACCTGACCTGGAACACTCCAGGGATGGAGCAGCCACAGCTGCTCTGGGCAACCTGTGCCAGAGCCTCAGCAGCTCACAGGGAGGAATTTCCTCCTAATATCTACCTTGAAACAGGAACACAGGTCAGACAGTAGTTGAACCAAAAAATCTTCTACGTTGCCCTCGTTTTCAGATCTTTGCCCAGAAACCAAGAAACCTCTTTTTTTCCTTTTGCTTCTGTGCTAAAAACCAGGAGAAAAGTTTGGGTCTCCAGTCACTTAAATCATGAAGAATTCAGAGTGTAAGACAATGTTCTTTTTTAGGCTGTGCTGGTACAGCACAGACAGTTTTGAAATTTTTCTCTAAGGCATTTATAGAATTCTCTCTGTTCTCCCTAAATAATCTCAGACTGTTCTTTTCTGTCCAATTCTCAACATTTGGAAGCTTCTTTGGATGGGTTTTTGAGATCATTTTTTGGAGGGGAGCATGGATTCTCCTAAATAATTTTACACCTTGATCTGGAGGATGAAGCCAAGACACAAAGCACTGGAGTAGGTGACTTGGGGCAGAGGTTGGGCACACAACTGTGGAACCCCAATTCTTTTGGAGCAGATTTTTGCATCCCACAACAAACATGCTCCTCTCTGTTCTCCCTCCCCCTTGCACTAGCTGCTGGTTGGGTTTGCAGCAGCTTTTTGCAGCATTCCACCCTGTTTTGTCAGCAGGGAGAGGATGAGGAGGGATGTGTGTGTGTCTGGAGGCTCTGCCAGGTATGGCATGGGGACATCCTCCTCACAGGTTGCTTTGGCTGCTGCTTTGGCTTCAGGAAGGCTTTTCCTCCCCAAAACTGTGCTGTGAGAGTGTTCAGAATTCTTCCAGAGCCAGTGGAAAGGCTGATCCTGAAACAGCAAAGTGGTGTCGTTCCAGATGTCCCTGTTGAGAGCTCAGCAATAGCTTGTTGCTATTCTGTGCAGCAGCTGTAGTGTCCAGCCTGGTGTTCCTTTTAAAAAGACTGAGGATGGTTCAATTTAGAGGTTTTTTTTTTTTCCCCTCTGGTTGTCAATTATTAATTTCTCACTCTGTCAATGGGTAAGGAATTTCTGTCAGAACCAAACTAACCATGTCCCATCATCTCCAAGGATGCTCTAGGGTAGCTTGTTGCTATTCTGTGCAGCAGCTGTAGTGTCCAGCCTGGTGTTCCTTTTAAAAAGACTGAGGATGGTTCAATTTAGAGGTTTTTTTTTTTTCCCCTCTGGTTGTCAATTATTAATTTCTCACTCTGTCAATGGGTAAGGAATTTCTGTCAGAACCAAACTAACCATGTCCCATCATCTCCAAGGATGCTCTAGGGCATCTCCAGGGCTGAGGATGGTCCAGGACATCCCCAGGGCTGAGGATGCTCCAGGACATCTCCAGGGCTGAGGATGCTCCAGGGTGGCTCAGTGCCCTGGCAGAGTAGCATCTCCTCCTTCCCTGGAGATAATACTCATCCATTAGAACAAAGAGCTGACCAAGGAGCATTTAGCACTCTCCTGCCTTAGCATGAATTACTCCATAAAGTGCAGCAAAGGAGGAGGGTCATAAGTTTAAACTTTATTTGGAGCTATAACTCCTTCCCTGCAGTCCTGTATAACTTTACGAGTCCCAGCTCTGGATGTGGGAGCTGGATGCAGCTGCACGATTCTCCTTTGGCTTTGCAGCTGTGTCTCACAGAAAATACATCTGCATCCCCCCCCCCAGATCACCCAGGCTGGGATTGAACTCCTTTCATCTCGTGTCTGCATTTCTGAGCAACAGGAGCAGGCAGAGAGCTCTGACTCTCTTAGCTTCAGGGCACCAGACGGGAAATGACTCAAGATCTCATTCATGTTTGATGGAGTTGGTTTTGCTAGGGAAGGTTGCAGTGTCCTGGGAGAGGGGAGAGAGGAAAAGAGCTCCCTTTTTGGTTCCCCCACAAGAACCTAGGAAAGTCCTAGGAAAGACTCTCAGGTACCATTTTTGTTAAGTCCTTCTTCCATTTCAGGGGCAGAGGAGAGTCTAGAGACTCTTAACAGGATCACTGCTCTGCCCATCTCATTGCAGAGTTTGTACCTTCATGGTACCTCAATGACTTGCCAAGTTACTTCAGGGAAGAACTGGACACATGTGCAATGGTTTGGGTCTGTACAGAAACCTTCCATGGCCTGTTGCCAGGTTTTTCTAGACTCTTCTCTAAGATAAATCTCATTAACTGCAGAATTCCTCCACTCCAACTGACCTGCAGGTTGTGCTTTGACTGGTTTGCCTAGTAGCAAATTTCACTCCAGTTCTCAGCATTTAAGGGAATCCAACAATGGTTTCTTTGATACTAATATTACTGGTGGAAAAAGGAAAGAAAAGAAGCCCTTAAAGAAACACAGTGGCCTCTTTCTCCCCTGGTCCCCTGCCCTCTCATCTCCAAAGGAATGTCTTGATTGTTCTTTCCAACAGTTATAAACTTAGCTTCAAGAGAAGAGAAAAGAGCTTTTCCTGCCTTTTTTTTTTTTTGTCTGCTCCCCCGAGTGCTTCTGTTTTCAGCCCTTCAGCCTGATCTCAGCAGGGCTCCTTGGATGCTGACCACAAAGAAGGCAAAGAAACTGTTTGAGCTGAAGTTACTTGCGACCTTTTTTTTTTCCTCCCTTGCCACAGAAAATTTCCTAATGGTGGAGGAACATCAGGAGCTCAAGGCTAGGTACGTGTAGCTTTGGCTATTTCTCCAGCCTTTGAAATCACACAGACTTAGCCACACTAGTCCATTGCAAAGCTTTTACTTGCCAAGGTGACTCACCTGGAGGAAGGCAGTAGCTGCAGGTGGAGTGTGGGGAGCTCTCCCAGCCCTGCAAGTGTTTCTTTGCTGACTTAAGGGTGTAGGAAGCAGCATTAGAGCTCATCAGGTTGTATTGTTTCCCACAAATTAAGAAGCCCATTTGTCCCTCCACCAGGTTTATGTACAGGGCAGCTCAGGCAGAGGATGTGCAATGGGAGGTGAATCCCATTCCTTCACCCTGGGAAAAATCAAGTTAACCTTACTGATTTCTCAAGAGAATATATATTTTTCTTGTCTCTTTTTCTCTCTCCCATCTCCATTTCTTCTTTCCAGTTCTCTTCCATCATTTCTTCCTCCCCCCAGGGGTTTTGCTGTTTCCTTTGGGTTTGCAGTGATGCTGCTGAGACTACAATCTGTCCCAATCCTATTACAGAGGATCAGATGCTAGAAAACATTCTTTCCATTCCTCTCCCTTCCCCATTTACTTGCTAGCATTGCCATGTGGCTTCTGTCTTGCTCAGGGATATTCTGCTCTAAACCCTCTGTTTCTCTTGCTGGATTGGGGTCAGGAGGTGATCCCAAGGAGTGATTAAGTGCAAAGGTGCAGAAGCAGATAAACCCTCCTAAAAACCACATGTGAAAATGAAGCCAAAAATGTATATTTAGAAATCCATTTAGGTCTCACCATCTTGCTTAAAATGGAGTGGATAAGAATAATACCTGGCTGGGCAATGCAGCTAATGAAAAGCACCAAGTGTAAAAGTTAACAGATGTAAAAGCTGAATTTTGTTACGGGGACTCTTTGCTTCTCCAGTGAGCTTTTAAAAGCCTATTCTCATTTTAAGCAATGTGCTGATACGTTTTACAAATGTCAAGATGAAATGCTTCAGCAGAGATCAAAAGGACTGAGGGGTTTATTGTACTACTCCTGCAGCACTGATAGGCTATATTGAACTTTTGTGCTGAGGATCAATAGTTTCATTTGATCAAATATGGTGAACTATCAAAGACACCAACCTCTCCCTAAAGGACACTTCAGATTGAGCCATTTCCCTTGAGAGTAGAGTACTTGGGCTCTTGGGTTTGGCCTTTGAGGTTTGCTCCTGTCCCTGCTTGTTTGGAAATGGGTTCTTAATTAAAACACACACTTGTGTTGTTGTATATTCCTGAGTGTCCTCCGTGCAGATCAGAGCCACCACCATGTGGTGCTGCTCCTGCTTTAGTTGCAGTGCTTCTCTTCTGAGGAGATGCCTCGAAACCAAAGCTCAGTGGCATTAGAAGACTTTTAAAATCCCAAGGAAATCCCAAGAAGGGATGTAGAAAGGACCTGGACCTTAGGGGAGAGGAGGACAACAGCCCCTTGTGCTGATGGTTGGGGGAGGAGGGTAGAGATGCTCCTCCTGAGGCTGCAAACTGAACAATTTGCCCCCAAAAACTCTTGAGTGTTCCCCTCCCTCCCTCCCTCCCTCCCACCTCCACGGAAAATGATTAAGAGCTTTTGGCTGGTGAACCTGGATAAACATTTGTGTTTCTCATCAGAGCTGCTGAAAGAGGAAAGCAGTGGGAGCAGGTGGGGGTGGCAGGGGGAGAGAACTGGAAGGACACAGGGTGGGGAACTAAAATAGCCCAGAATTAATCTTTCAACCATACTTTAGACCAGCTTGGCTAGAGGAACGTTTCAGTGTGAAGGAAAGGAAGGGCAGAGGCTGCAGGAAGCTGAGGCACAGGGGAGGGACGTGGTGGCAGGTCCTGGTGGGTGGAGAGGGGGCTCAGCACAGCCCTCAGAGCATCTGTTCTCCTCTGACAACCTGAGCCTTGGGGATGAATCCTCTGGCAAAAACGTGTTTCAGCTCCTCCCAGAGCCAGCTGAGTTTGTGGATGTGCTGGTTTGAGCTGAAGTA
>NW_008651033.1:1110-2740 GCF_000695815.1 Acanthisitta chloris | reverse complement strand
ATTGGAATACCTTTTAAGATTTAGCCAAAAAGAAGAAACCTATTTGTTGGGAAAGGAAAAATTCCGCGCGGGGAAGCAAGGGGTCGACTCAGTGTGGGTGATAAAGCAAGCTCCAACTTTATTGTCCGACAGGCTCGTTTTTATACAATACAGGACAGGCACATAACTATCAATCATTTATAATTGGCTAAGCTCTAGAGATAGCATTCAGGTACTCTCCCTACTTGCAGCTGCAGCTATGAAGATTTTCTCTTGCTTTCTCAGGCTTGGGTGCATTCCTAGCTGTTTGTCTCACCCTCAAGGACGACTTACCCCTGCCATCTGCCATCTGAGTTACTCCCTATCTATATATAAGTTACTATCTCCAGAGCCTTGCTTGTGCACTGCATTCCCAGGTGCGTTCCCAGGACTGTGTCTGTGCGTTCCCAGAGGACTGTGTCCTTGCTCTTTTTAGCCTTCCCCAGGTGCATTCCCAGGATTATGTCCCACCATTCTCCAACATCTATTCTAGTTTCCTTGATGAAAAGAGGTCTTAACTGAAGAAATGTGATGTAGCACTCACAAGTGAGAGCAAATGGAAAGCTCTGTAGTGTGGACAGAAATGTTGACTTTTCTGTGCTGTTTCCACAAAGTTTGAATTTGCTGTTGACCTGAAGACCTGACCTTCCATGCTCCCAAAGCTCTCAGTAATTTGTGTGGAGCACACGACTGATAAGAAATGCATGGAAGAATTGTTAACCTTTTCTACCCTTTCCTACAAATGCTCTTAACTCCCCGTAGAATGAAAATCTGCTCTGCTAGACTTTAGATTAAGAACCTCAGGCCTTGGTCCAGACTTAAATTTCTTATGAGATGTTAGTTGCATCCACTTTACTCTACAGGAGTGCAGACCTTCTACTCAGCTCTATTATAGCTGCTGCTACTGTGTGCCCAGTGGCTGGGTCATGTTCATTTCTGTGCAGGCTGGGCAAGTTAATAGTGGCATTTCTGCATGACAGGCTACAGTTAGATTGCTCAAGACTTGCTGAAGTACACTCACTGTGAGAAGTGTTTTCTTGGGTAGCTGAACAGATTATTTCTCATTTATTTTAAATCTGTGCCAGGTTAATGATGAAGAAATAGATTTTGTACCTGACTGGGAATGTTTATGACACTTTGACAAGACTGAGCCAAGTGCAGTTTTGATTAAGCATTCTTGACCGAAGGTTTAGAAGGACTTTTCGGTTCCCTCTGCTTCACATGAGGAATACTCATTTTTAGGGTTAGTGGTCTTCCAATGCTGTCACTTGCTGTGGAATGAATATTGAGATTAAATAGTTTTCTAAAGATAGAAACACTGACAATGTGCTAATAGTTCCACTGTACCTTTGCAGAGGCCAACAGTGTCCTTGCACCTGACTGTGTCACAGCATCATTAGATTAAAGCCTGCTTGGCTGCTTTTATTTGTTTTTCTCCTCAGAATCACTAATGTTGCATCTTCCTTTAGGACCCAGTGCTTCCTTGAGTTGGTTATTTGTCTTTCCCCTGTGGAGTGCTATGTGGTCCTGTTTAGTGTCTGTTACGGAGTTTGTATGACTATGAATCAAATGCTGCTTTGCTTGCAGCATCATAAAACATACTGTAAGTTAC
>NW_008651033.1:0-947 GCF_000695815.1 Acanthisitta chloris | reverse complement strand
ACTGAGCTGTTTTGGCACACTGAGATGGCAAAACCATAACATGGCAACAGAAGGAGAAAATTGGTTCATGCCAATAGAGCCAGGGGAATTTCAGAGTCAAAGTAAAGGAGGGGTTGAGACTATGCCGGTGGGATTGTAGGGACACAACAGGAGCCATTTGTTGTCTGTCAGCTGTTAGACAGGCACAGTGGTCCTCTGAAAGCTTGGTGAAGTCCAGAAGGCAACTCTGGGAACCCACCTGGTCAGAAGGAGGGATCACACCATGGCAGCTGTTCTGGTGGACAGGAGCCTGTCTCTCCCTGGGGTGCCTGAAGGTGCTTAAGGTACCTACAATAAAGGTCTCTATATGCCTACACTGCTTGATTATTGCTCCCCCTTCTCTCTTTCCCATTATAGTCATTTTAACAAGCTATTTACCACCAGCAGATTCAGAAATGGTATCTAGAAACAATTCTCAGTTCACTGATTGTAAACTTGCATAAACTTGCTTGTTATTCAGCATACCTTAGCTTTCAGTTTCTTCTAATTCTAGCACCACAAACAGCATTTTCAGGGAACAGAGATGCACAAGGTGTGGAGGGTCAGAAAGCAGTTACTCTCACTGTGATTCTCTTTCCTTTATACAGTAGTGAGATGTCTGACATATCACCATGCTTGAGACAAGATGAAATTCTCTGTCTTGTTTGTTTCTGGAAAAGAAACTGTACTATGTAGATGACCTAGGACCTTCCGTGGCTCCCGAAATTACTAGCAAAATATTCCTGTTGTTGTGCTTTAGTTCTTTTATTCAGTACAAGTATCTGGATTGGTTAATTGGTCTGGGTTAATTGACCACATACACCTTGCACCTGCACAGACTCCCTGGTGGAGCTACAGCTTGAGGCGGCAATCTAGATTAAAAAAGCATTTGACTGGGAGATCTGTCTTTGTCCTGTCACTTGCTGTCC
>NW_008651032.1:11904-33753 GCF_000695815.1 Acanthisitta chloris | reverse complement strand
GGGGGCGCGGGGGCGGCACGGAGCGCAGTGCCGGGGAGGAGATGCGCCGTGCAGGGGTCTAAGGGATACCTCAAGTGCAGTCTCGAGTTCCCGGTAGCATCCTCAAACTCCGTCGGGAGAAAGTTGACCCAAAGATCAGCTCCGAGGAGGCTGATGTAGCTTCCCAGGGCGCAGGGCATGGTACAGGTCCAGGTGATTGCAGTTTGATTTCCACGGAGGGGAAGAGTGCCCTGCAGATAGATACCTGCTGGAGGAACGCTTGTGTTTGCTGATCCACCGGGAAAAAATAGTGTTATCTATCAGGAATTAGAACAGAAGAGTACTAAAAGTGTCCAGAGGGATCTAAGCGGAGGATGTGACATTATGGCAAACAGCCTGTGCATCTGTGAAATGAGCAAACCACCTCCTGTGTGCGTCTTCAGTCCTGCTGAGGGTCCTGCTCCTGTTGCTCCAGGAGCTCTCTCATTGAGCATTTGACTTTTCAACAGGCTCATGCATCCTTTGTTCATTGTCTGTGGTTTGCAGGGATGGTTGTATCAAAGCTGTGGGCCAGGCAGATGTTATTCGCAATCAGTTTTCAGAAGCAACATTTGAAAGGATAATTGACTGCTCTGGGAAGTGCGTGTTACCAGGTAGGTGTGCTTTTTTCATAATGATACAAGGAAGAACATTGCCAGCAGGTCAAGGAGGTGATCCTGCCCCTCTCTCAGCCCTTGTGAGGGCTCATCTGGAGTACTGTGTCCAGTTCTGGACTCTTCAGTACAAGAGAGACATGGAGCACCTGGAGTCTGTTCAGTCAAGGGCAATAAAAATGGTTAAGGGACTGGAGCATCTCTCTCAGGAGGAAAAGCTGAGAGAGTTGGGCCTGCTCAGCCTCGAGAAGAGAGGACTGAGAGGGAACCTCATCAATGTATGTAAGTATCTGAAGGGACAGTGTTAGGAGAATGGAGCCAGGCTCTTCTTGGGGGTGCTAAGCAGTAGGACAAAGAGGCAATGGGCAGAAACTGCAGGAGGTTCCACCTGAATATGAGGAACAGTTTCCCTACTGTGTGGGTGACCATACACTGGAACAGATTGCCCAGAGAGGTTGTGAAGTCTCCTTCTCTGAAGATATTCAAGAATTTTCTGGACACAATGCAGTGCAATGTGCTCTAGGGTGACCCTGCTTGAGAAGGGATGTTGGATCAGATGATCCACTGTGGCCTCTTCCAGTCTTACCCGTTTTGTGATTTTGTGTATGCCAAACGGTGGCAAGTGCTTAGAGACAAAGTACATACGTGTTAAACATCACTCCATCCTTTTTTTTCTGTATCCAGTGCTGGTTTGATAAAATCTTGTGCTGGTGACAGTGTATTGTAGTATCCTCATCATGTGTGCTTCAAAAACGTCACAGCACTAGAGATGGTTCTTTTGGATTTCATGGTGGAGCTCTGTCTCCTCTTGTTTCATCTTTACACATGTTCCTCTGTATCATAGATCAGAAGAGTAATGTAGCTGGCCCACCAAGTGACTTTTCAGATTCCCCTGCCTTTTCTGTACCCTTTCATCCCACCGGCCATTCTGCCATGGAGCTCAGTCTCTCCATCCTGCCCACAGCTGGTTGGAGGCAAAAGGACTTAGAAGTCACAAGCTTTGCAACTTTACCTGATAAGAAAATGAACTTGGGCAACTCTATTGCATGTCAGACTACAAATGGTGTTAGCACATGAGCTGTTAGACCTCTCTTTTTTTATAAAGGCCTTGAGCATTCAGTGATGTTGGTTTTATAGCTTATAGAAACAGCTACCAGTGTAGTAAATGGACTATTGCTAGAGGAAGTGCTAGTGTGCTAAGACCAGCCTAATCAGTTTGCCTTTTTTGAAGAGCACAGACTTCAAGTCTAATAAAATCTTTCAAAGTTTGTAATTTATAATTTCTTTCACAGTTTGAAAACACCATCAAAATAACATGAAAATCTCAGCAATTAATGCGTTTACCTGGAGACATTTTGCATAAGGTGTCAGACCTAAAAAAATTGAAAGAAAATTAATAGCCTTTGAAGAAAATCCTAGGTTTTTGGCTGATTGGATTTTTCTTTTTCTCTAACCCAGAGAGACGCTATGAGTAGCTTCTGCTGTCTATTTAATTTGCCTGCATGTTGATAATCTTTTCTCTTACATGGTGAAGTAACTCAAGTGTATATTTACCTTGTTTTCTTTAGGCCTCGTAGATGCACATACACATCCAGTGTGGGCTGGTGATAGGGTTCATGAGTTTGCAATGAAGGTAATGGCATAAAATTACACAGCTGGATTTTTCTTCCTCCTTTTAAAAAAAATGTATGACTGTTTCTACTTTCTAGTGGTTCCCATCTTTCTTCTAGAGAAAAATATATTGTTTCTGTTAGATAATCTAGCTGAGGGAGGAGGGATGCTTTTTCAATACTGGTAGGCTGAGAGAGGAGTGCAACTGCATCCTTTGCAGCCAGCCTTGTTATATTTTTGCATTAATTGAAGCAATATAGGAGTGCTGCCTTCTATTACCATCTAAATCTTGATTCCCCCCCTTTTTTTCCCCATATAAATGAATTCTGAGCTAGAGATTGATTTTCCCTTTGAGCTCAGGGGGAAGCAAATCTTCAGAGTAATTCTCATTGTGTCACTTCTTACATCATTTCTTCACTTAAGTGGAAGGGAGGGAGAAGAGGAGGGGAAGGGAGGAAGAATTAAGGTGGGGTTTTTTCTCCCCTCTTTGTCTCTCTCACTGCAAAGAGATCCCAAGGCACTTTCCATAATCTCTTGGACAGCAAATGCACAATTCATAGCTAATTGTATGGGGGGGGGTGTTGTTTTTTCTTTTTTTTCCCCAAGTTGGCAGGTGCATCCTATATGGAGATCCACCAGGCTGGGGGAGGAATACATTTTACTGTGGAACACACTCGAAAGGCCACAGAAGAAGAACTATTCAATACCTTCAAACACAGACTCGAACGCATGCTCAGAGCAGGATCTACATTGGTTGAGTGCAAGAGTGGTTATGGCTTAAACTTAGAAACAGAGCTCAAAATGCTCAGGGTGATTGAACGTGCTAAGCGATCCATGGATATTGGCATTTCTTCGACATACTGTGGAGCTCATTCTGTGCCCAAGTAATATGACTTGATTTTTCTTGCTCTTAACTGCTTTGCATTGAAGATGGGCTGTTATTTTCAGAAGGGTTTCTTCTAAAGAAATAGTCATCATATTGAATCAAGTTCATTATTTGGGGGATGTATGATAATTTTTTCTTCTTCATATCTTTTTTTTTAAATCATTTTTGAAAAAAATTTAATTTTTTATTTATTGGAGAAGATTCACTAGGCCCTTTTCATCTTTAGGAAGACATTTTCAAAGCGGTTTCCTGAGCAGAAGTCTCTTGCATTAAAACAACAGCAGCTGTGTTTTGCATTTTTGGGCATTATGTCCCTCAAAAAGTGAAAACAAGGCTTAATGTTTCCTTCTGTTTTGTCTTGGCTCTGGCCCTAATCTTTCAGTTCCAATTCCTCCAAAAGCTGCTGAGTAAAAGAAGAAAAGGAAGAAGGCTTGGCATGGTCAAAGCCTGAACAACCCCAATGACTGTTTCAGTGAGAGATGAACGAACAAAGAGCCATCAGCACCGTTCTGCTCTGCTTTATAACTGTACAACCTTGTTTATAAATTCAGTCAGAGTTTGGCTTCTTGATTTACTGCCATCATGTAACCCCAACCCACCCACATGTGGCACTCATATGCTGGTCTCTGTACACCTTACAGTGCTTGAAAGGTGGATTGGGATGTCACAGACATTTAGCTGCTCTACATCCCTTATCTTTAGGTATTAAAATTGCAAAAGTCTAACTTAACTGCATATTTTGGACTTATTCACTCTTTCAAAGGCATTTACTGGTCTCTCCTGAGTTGTCTTTGTGTAACAGAGGGTTGATAAATTGTTCTGACATTGTCAAGTTAGACCTTAGGAGACCCCTCTGATTTAGAAACACTTACCTATCCGTCACTCTGAATGATACAAAAGGAGGAGAGGTAAATGATTACATGTTCCCTTTGAGCTTTGATACTTGCATAAAAACACTGTACGAATGCCACTTAACATATTTAAATAGTCATTTACGTATTTTAATGGTTATGTTTTAGAATACAATATAAGGATATCAAAATATATGAATAGGAAAGCAGAAAAATTTGTTTTAAAATACTCCATGCCTTGGTTAGCATCCAAGATGCCAACCTTATAAAAATATACAGTAATACAATCTAAGATGCTTTGAATAGAAAGTAATTCATATTTGAGAGTACATAAATTACAGTAGTTTTAACTGTTTTTAAAATCTGTTTGAGTGATTCATGTTAGCATCATTTTCTAAGTATTGTGGTAATTGCATGTATGGCTTGAATGTGTGCCAGACTTCAAGGATGTTACCCTTATGGCTCCATAACATTTTCTTTTCATTAGAGGGAAAACTGCTACTGAAGCCACAGACGACATTATCAATAACCATCTCCCTAAACTGAAAGAACTCAAACGAAGTGGTGAAATACATGTTGACAATATAGATGTGTTCTGTGAGAAGGGAGTCTTTGATCTGGAGTCTACTAGGAGAATTCTTCAAGCTGGAAAAGATATAGGGTTACAGATTAACTTCCATGGTGATGAACTCCATCCGATGAAATCTGCTGAGGTATGTCTTTCTTAGCATTCAGTTAAGTCATTTTTGTTCTTGTGAGAGCTGAATCTTTGAAAGAACTGCAGTTTTCAAAACTGAGGTTTTCTAAGACTTTATAGAATAGACCATTCATAGACATCTCTTTCTATTAGATAGTAGGAAGTGCAGCCCCTGTGCAGCTTTGTTGTTAAGGACATGGGAGGAAGCCTTGACCTCTGGGACTAATGTGCACTGGCTTATCAAACATTGACTTTGCTTATCTTCCACATGAAATACAGATGGGAAAGGTGGATATCCATGAACCCAAGAATGACAAAAACATGGTTTCTATGCAGCTTGAAAAATCTTTTTTTGTTAAATGTCCTTTTAGCAGCAACAAGTCAGATGTGCAGTGAGCACACTCAGAGGTCTTATTACTCTGATATCAGCATGTCTGAGCACACTCAGAGGGATGGTTTAGTCAAGACTAAGTTCCCAAATGTCTTGATAAAAAAGTCACTCTGAGACCATGTCTCACCATCATTTAAACGTTGTTTCCCTCCTGCGACAGCTGCCCAAGTTATTCTCTGCTGTCCTTAACAAAAAACTCCAAAATGAAACAAAAACTTGATTGATCATAAAAGCCTTTTTGGCTTCCCCATTGAAGGCAGCAGTTGGACTACTAGTTCTGCAACCCGTATCAGTTCTGTCAACCGTTTTCTGGTGGATCCATTATGAACAGGAGTTGATAATGTTTTTATCCATAGCTGTCCCACAGTTTGTGTGTTAGGCTGTTAAAAACACCACTGAAGTTATGCTTCCACTCTCAGGGGGTTAAAGGGACCAAGGTTTTCTGCAGTAAATTCCTGCAGTCTCTGTATTCTGTTTGTTCTTTCAAGCATTCTTTATTATTTTTCTTCTGGTAAATTTTACAGTAATAGTGAATTGTCACCTCCAGTTGTTTGAAAACAACTTTGCTTTACTGAATTGATTGAGAATAGTGAATAATTTTCTGAAAATGTACTTAGCTTGGAGCTGAACTAGGAGCCCTGGCTATCAGCCACCTGGAAGAAGTTAGTGATGAAGGTATCACTGCTATGGCAAGAGCTGAGTCCGCTGCTGTCCTTTTACCAACAACTGCTTACATGCTAAGGTAAGGCCACTAGATTGGAGGGAAACTTTCATAACAGCAAACCCATATTTGTGGTTTTAGAGTCTTTTAATGTAAAAGCATAAGTCTGCATCTATGCCTAAGGATCAGGCTGGATCAGTGAAGACAATCACGAGCACAGAGAGATGAATGAGTCTCCCTATGTCTTGTTTCTGGTGGAGATCCTCAAAAACAAGGTGATACCTCACTTCTGAGAAGTCTCAAGTAGATCTGGAGCAGTTCAGTCAGCATTGGCATTTAACCCTTATTGCAGGCTAAGGTAATAATCAGGCATTCATTTAAGAAGGAAACTGAATTGGTTTTCTTTAATCCATTTAGACTTTGAAAACTGAGTTGGCTTCTTTTCAGGCAAATATCTGCAATGTATGTATTTGCACTCTTGCAGAAGGTTTTGCTGGGAAGTGAGTTCTTTGGTTCCCAAAAGGGGGCTGAAAGACTGTGGATAACCTTTTAAAAAATCTCATCAGATTTTACCCAGGTGACACTGAGCAGAATTGCCATGAGAGCACTTTCTCCCATATGCAGATATTACAGATAAGCATAGGTAGATCACCAGCTTAACCCTAATGCCAAAAATAAGATGATGAGGACCATGACCCAGTAGTACCTTCTCTCCTGTGAAGAGAAGGTCCTTGCACTGATTTTATTTTCAACAACTTGTTGAAAATTGAGGTGTGTGCTACTGCTCTCTGTGCTTGTGTTTCTGTTTGTGGTTCCTTGCTCATGTCCTGCACCAGTACTTTTGAACCACTGGCTGATGCACCACCAGAGCACAGATCTCAGGGAGGACATGTGGTCCTGCAAACTGATCCCAGACAGAGAGGTAAAGGAGACAACAGAGATGCAGCCACCTGTGGAAGAGACTGCAGCTGTACCTCATGTGTTACTCCAGAGACTCCATGTGGCAGAAAGTTTATAACCTCAGGATGAGCCTAAAATGGGGATTATAACAAGCCATAGGAAATGAAGCCTCATTTGTTTCAGTGTCTGGTTCACTATTTACTGAACACAGGCCTCGTGGTCTAACATACTCTAGAAATGAAGAGGTCATGAGTGAGATACTGTTTAAAAGAGTTGAGAGGGCTGAAAGCTGTGCAAGGTATGAGAAAAAGTTGCTATGAGGTGATGTGATAGATCTTGTGCTGGCCTCCTCAGCTCCTTCTCTCACTTGTGAGAGCTCACACCTCATAAGGCTCTGCCCCTACACTGTCCCCTGCTTTTAAGAAAAGCAGTAGTTGCCTGACCTTCACTTGATGACCAGGGCTGGGCCAGAGAGTACAACTGGAGAGCTACTTAATGGGAAGTACACTCTGATTTTAGCAGTTGCCTGCAGTCCTTGGCTGCAAAGCGTAGCAGTGTGCAGAAGCTGGAAGGACACATGAGGATGGGGAATGGCTCTTCAAATATTATTAAACACAGTTATCTCCCAGAGCATCATGTTGTGCGTGAACAGGTGGTGTATTCTCATAAATCTCTAAAAGGCTTCAACAGGGAGAGGATTGTCTTATACCAAATATAAACACTTCATTGAGATCTCATGTATTGTTCTTTTCTGCTAACTGTAGTGCTTTTAATACTACTTTTTGAGCAGCAGTTGCTTTAATGTTTCATTTTTATTGTTACACTGATTTATTTTTGAACATGATGTTTGGCGCTATTGGCTTTACAGCAACTATGGCTAAAACTTCTTTGAGAGTGCATTTCCTAGTGCCCACCTTTGCAAACACCTACCCAGATGAATCCAGTAGCTGAACAATTTTGAGATGGCTATTCCAGCTATTGAAGTTATTGAAAATATCTTTTGCATTATAATTACTAAGTGAGAAGATTCTCTAGTATATGCAGATTAAATTCACAGACTCAGTAATTGGGAAGGGACCATTGCATTGGTTGTCCCACTGCTCATATTTGGCAGCCTGTCTTTGAGGCAGAAGGACTTAGAAAATAAGGGTTTTTTGGGAAATAATTTTTCACTTTGTAAATCCTTAGGTGGCTGAAGTCTGGATAAATACCAGAATTTCAGTGACCTGGAGCCTGCCAGCTGATACTGCCACTGCCAAAGCAGGGGATCACACTTCCCATTTATGTTGCCCAGAGGGCAGTAAGTAGGAAACCAGGAGGAGAATTTGGGCTTTCATCTCCAAAAGGATGAGTGTAACTGAATGCATGAATGTAGGCAAACCAAACAATGATGACTTTTGCACTTTTAAATCATTGTATGATAACTAAGCAAGTTGTACTGACAAGTGTCTTTTTCCCACCAGGCTGAAGCAACCTCAAGCTAGGAAAATGTTGGAAGAAGGAGTTATAGTTGCTCTTGGCAGTGACTTTAACCCTAATGCATACTGTTTTTCAATGGTAAGCTATTCCTAATACTTATGACACCAAAAATTATGAAATTTCTTAGTAGTACAACTTGTGTATAGATCTTGCACACTTAAAACAGTCTTCACATCTGCAAAGAGCTGTATGCCTGGCACAGACAGCTGCTCACGCTTATTGGTGTGTACTGGTAGTTTTTGCCAGAAATTCTTGAAACTGGAAGGAGTTCTATTGTTCATGCACACTGAGAGGCTTATAAAAAAAAAGCTCTCAAAGTTCCTGATTTTGGAGTTCTCATTTTGGAGTTGTCAAGATTTACATCATGCAGGACAAGTCCTTCTGTGGGGCAAGGAAGAAGGAAAATGCCTAGGGATTTGAAGCATAAACAACTTTGTGTTACTGGTATCTCCCATTTTCCCCTGAACTTGCCTCCTAGCCTATGGTGATGCATCTGGCCTGTGTAAACATGAAGATGTCGATGAATGAAGCACTAGCAGCTGCTACCATTAATGCGGCTTATGCCCTGGGAAAATCGGACACGCACGGCTCCTTAGAGGTCGGCAAGCAGGGGGACCTTGTGATCATAAATGCATCAAGGTTTGTTCTTCCATTGTAATTTGAAATGTGCTTCAACATTTGGGACTTTGTTTTTCACCATGTTTGGATGAGGGAAGTTTAGGGTAGATATTAGAAAAAAGTTTTTTACTCTAAGGGTGGTGAGACACTGGCACAGGTTGCCCAGGGATGTGGTGGCTGCCCTGACCCTGGCAGTGTTCAAAACCCGGTTGGATGAGGCCTTGAGCAACCTGGTCTAGTGAGGAGGTGTCTCTGCCCATGGCAGGGGGTTGGGACTAGATGATCTGTAATGTCCATTCCAACCCCTAAATTCTATGATTCTCTGATAATGGAAAAATTATCTTCACCTGAAAAAAGGGACACTGCTAGCATTTCAGGCTCACTTTCATTGTCCTTAAGCACTCCAGTGGAAAATAAAACCTAAGACTTCTGGGGTTGATACTACAAATAATCCATGCCAATTATAAATTATCTAAAGATCATACATGTTTATTTTGTGGAAGGGATTCTCTGCTGATTTGTGTATCAACTCACTGTATTCATGCAGGAAGAGTCAACATGTAGACGTGGAGTTGTGTTTTCCCATTTTCAAGCAAATATTTTTACATTGCCAGGCATACTGGGTTTGTGACCTGCTTTTGTGCGAGTTTATATATTCTTAAACATCTTGTCTTTTTAGGTGGGAGCACTTGATTTACCAGTTTGGGGGACACGAAGCATTGATCAACTATGTTATCATTAAAGGAAAAGTCATCTATCAAAATGAGAGGTGTGAGAAAATGAGCAGTTACTGAGATAAGACAGTAATTTAGAAAGCTACTAAAACCAAATTAGCATGGAGTATTTCAAAGCAACAGACAAATCAGATTTGTATTTACCAGTAAATTGTTTGCCTGCTCACCTTACTCTATTCAAATAAACTTTACCAAGCATTACCCACTTGGTGCATCTTCATGTCTGTTGTCTTTCTCTCTACTGCAATAAAATAATTTCGAATTGTATCCATCTGAAATATGACTGCTTCCAAAAATGGTTTCCTATACAATTAATCTAAAAAATAATTTTATTTGAAAATAACCCAAACAAGCCAGCAAGGAATAAGCAAAGTTTGGATCCAGGTAAGATTCACTGGGAAGTGCGATGTTACACAACCTGTGTTGGAGGGCCAGGGGCTCAGGCACACATGTTTGGAATGACCCTTGGCTGTGCTGGGAGGCCACAGCAGTTTACTCATAGAGGGAGTTAGCCCAGTGAGGTCTGGGGGGTACAATCACCCTCTCAAATTTTCAATTACCTTGACATTTGAAAGAAGATCACATGCAATGTCATACAAATGTTCCAAAAGAGACCTGATTTCATTTATTCTAGGCTGAAGCTGAAATAATGTGAGACATTTGTCTTGGGAATTTTGAATGTGATCCTAATAAGTTAAGTATGACAACTCCATGAACCATGTCAGAACGTAGGAACATGATTTTTTTTCAAGGCTGTCTTTCTGTTTTTCTTTCAGCTACTATATTCTTTCCCTTGTACCATCATCTGGGGATGTTTTATGTAGAAAAAAAAAGGATGATAGCTCTGGAGAGTTTAAGCTGTTGCAGTGTTTAAGCAGAGGGTCTGGGATAGGGAGTCTCTGAATACACACAAACTGAGGCCTTTCTTTAACTTTTCAAATGGATGGTGGCTGCAAAACAAAAGGGCTTAGCTTTTTGAAGGTAAAGTCTAAAACTGCACCTGACAAGCATGAAGAACTTTGCATCAAAAATAATTATTGATACAACCTGTGATACAGAGCAGAGTGTTTTAGCACAGTGCTTCCTTTGAGGAAGAACTACAGTGTCATTCTGATTAACAGATATTTGAAAGCCATCACAAACATGTATGAGATTTATTATGACCTCCCTTAGCCTTGGGCACATTTGTTAATATCCAAAATATGCAAGCCATCCCATATAGGATCTTTGTTTATGCTTTATTTGAGCCAATCTAGCCAACTAAATCAGTTTTTCAAACAGCATAATGACATTCCCACCATCTAACGTGTTTTCCTGCAAACAGATGTTGTACCAGATATGGGTGTGGACCTTAGTTTTCACAAAGCTTGGAAGAACATCTCAAATACGTGATTTCATGGCACATTCTGCCCAAAACTGCTTTCATAAGTAACATTTCTGCAGGGAGTTGGGGAAGGCTGTCAGGGAAGAAGCACAGGCATTTCTGAAACGCAGCCTGCGGCAGGAGCTGTGCCTCTCAGCCCTGCACAGGCACAGTCCAGCCGAGCCCACCACGCTGCAGTGCGTACTGGGGTCCCTTGGTCCCAGGTAGCCAAAAGCAGAGGTGAGAGGAAATCAGTGCCCAGAACCTCCTCTCTGAAGTGCCTGAGGCATTTGGGGGCCTAAAACTGGAAAAGGAAGACCTCATATATTTTCTTGCTGGCCAAGAATAGGCATTTGTCCTGGTCTGATTAGACTCGGGAGTGTTCAATCACATCCCCCAATGTGAATTAAGGCACAAACGAGGTCAAAATAGGGAGTGAGACTTTACCTATATTTTTACAATTGGGGCAATCCTGTCTGTGACACCAGTTTAATGTTAGGATCTGATTTGTGAGAGCTGCCTCTGCCCAAATTAAGATGCAAACGAGACCATATGCCAAAAGGCAATAATATGTTAATAATGTAATAATAAGGGTTTTATTTGCTTAGAATTATGAGAAAGAAATAGGAAAGGGGGGGAAAAGAAAGTGAAGGGAAGAGAGAGAAAGGGGAGGGAGATGGGAAGGAGAGATAGTCACCACCTGTGGATGCAGTGGTGTCCTGTTGGTCCTTCTTCACCCTGGGCTTCTCGATGGTGGGGGTCCCAAGCTGTTCATCTTGATGGTGGAGGTCCCAAGTGGCTTATCTCAGGGTACCCCGCTCTATACAGTCCAAATTCCGGTTCTCTGTGGAGGTGTATTCCTAATTTCCACATGAAGCAAGGAAGGCCTGGGGTGGGGGGTCTGGTGGTTGCAGATGCTGCCTGTCCCGGGTGATCTTTGATATGTATATGCAGTTTGCCACAGTGGGGATTTTTGTTTAGATACGTTAATCAGGATGTGCTAACCAGCTCTCCTCCACCAGGCCTGGAAATTAGCACAAACTCATCTCTTTTGTGCTTATCTCAAGTTGTTGCCTTGGTGGCTAGCAGGTCTTAGAGAAAATCCCTTTTGTGGCTTAACAGTGTTTGAGACAGACAAGGTATTCTTTAATTCCTTACAGCATTCATGGCCTGAAACTACTGACATGAGGGGACTCTGTTCTCATGCATGAGCTCTGATGGGAACCTCAAACCATGTGCTTGCCTAACCAGCTTGGCTGAATCCAGTAGCCATTTGGGAGTGTGTCCAAGGGCTGTAATTAGTGTCAGGCTAGCAGTTAGGGCTTGTGGTCATACTTCAGGGGCATAGCTGGCTGAAGTGGCTTTCCACTGCTCCATAACATGGGAAGAGCTTAATTTCTAAGGTGGCTCACTTCAGTGATGGCATTCAGTGCTGGCTCCCACAACAGGTAGGAGCAGGATATAAGTAACATGGATGTAGGAACTTCTGCCAGTTTTGCTGCTGAAGGAACCGAATAGTTTAGCCAAAATACACAAATGGCTGACCCTACAAGATATAAGCCTGGCTGTTGGTTCTCACTCTTGTTTTTAATTAATAGCTGATTTCATACAAAATTAAACAGCCTCAGGGGAGACTGAGATATGCCTGCTACAGAGGGCCTCGAGCTGAAAGGGTAGGGACTTTCTTGGCACAAGACAGGATGGAGATGCTGCACATCAGGTGCAGAAGGAAGGAGTTGAACTGGGAGCTTATGTTCCATGAATGCCTTAGTTCCCAGGTCTTCTGGCCAGGTTAGATGTCTCCCTGCTAGCTTGCCAACAGGCATGAGTCCTCTCCTCAGGGCACATTTAACATGGCAGGTCTCAGGCACTTGAAAGTAGTCCCCACACTCATGCTTTGGCTGCCCCTTGCAGCATAGCCTAGGAAGACTTCCAGCGCACGGCAAGTGCACCACGGTCAGGTCAGCAGTGCCATGTCAGCACTGCACCATGACATGAAATCTGTGTCCTGACTCTTCCTTTGCAAAATAAAGCCTGTGCCAGAGGTCAGTGCTGTAACAGAGAGCACACCATGTCATAGCCTGTCTGTAAGGATGGGGCCCTCAGCAGCCAGCTGAAACCTAGTGAGCCATGGGAATGTAGGTCTTGGTGTTATTGCCTCAGCACTGGTTCACACCCACCACTCCTACACCTCATCCTCCCCCTTTCCTGGCCCCTGTTTCACCTGTCCTCCTTATTTCCAAATTAAAGTTTTGCTTTACATTTTCATCATTGCACATGACAGGAAAATAGAATGCTAGAGCCGTACATGAAGCCTCAGTTTATTGATTGCAGGTGTGAGCCCACAGCTCTTGGAAAGCTCCATTAAGTATAGTCCATCACCAGAATATAATATGTTTGTTCTGGAGCAATGAGCTCCATAGCACATTTTTAAGCACACAGCTTTTTTGATTTGTGAAGCACCTGTTCTAAAAATGCTCCTGTTATACAAGAACCTGTACCTCACATATGATCTGCAAAACAGAGAAGAATTAAGTGGAAAGACAATTTTGCCTGTGGTAAAATGAAGGGGATCACAGCAGTGACCCGAAGGGAAAAAAAAAACAAAAGCGAGAATATCAGGCTTAGGCTGTTTGGTATCATTGGCACAGATGAAGAGAAAACAAGCAAAGAGCTGACAAAACAAATACAGGAGGCCCTGCATAAAATATCCACTGGTTTCAGCATGAGTCTTGATGATTTGTATTCAGAAGTTCAGGAAATTCAGTCAAAAACACATTACCATGACAAAGTTGTCTTTCATATGTGAGGAAAGCGGTGAGCCATTTTTTTACTATCTCTATGTGCTCCTGAGCTAGACAGTCAGGTCCTCTGGGTCACGTGGAGAAACCACATTGAGTTTGAGTAAAACAGTCACCCTCAGGCAAGTCTCTGCTCTCCACCAGAGGATCACAACTCTTAAAGGTCATCCTGATGTATGTGGCCATGACTAACATCTGTGTTCATTCTCAGCGATCCCAGGGAGAAAGCTGTTGGTGAAATGGGTCTCGATTCAGGGATGTGTTCCCTCCTGTACTTTTCAATGTAAGGTTTAGCCACTTCCCACACCTGTGAAACAAGAAAGTGAAACAGCAGAGTCAGAGACAAAAAGTCAGGTAAAACATAAATGCACAAGTTCAGGAAACCCTGCTGAAAAGTGATTGGCATGGAGGTGGGAATTACAGACCTGTGTAGATGCACTGCATGCAATTAGCAGAACCAGAGAGGCAGAGTGAGGTTTAGGGAAGAGCATGTGGATGGGGTTCACAGAGGATGGGAAAAGATACAGCTCCAAGGGGACAAGGTGAAAAGGATTCAAGGCAAAAACTGTCTTGTCTTGTCACCAGGTTAATCCTCTGTGTGCAAAAGTTGGGAGAGAATCACTGTTACTTGCTACAAAACCACTTGACCATGCAGGGGATGGGGAAGCAAAATGGCAGCTGGTGTGGACATAGAAATAGGGGAGGGATGGCACCTAGCAGAAAAGGCAAAATGTTCTACAGTCTCCTTTGTTTCTCCCGGTAAGGTAAGGGTTGCACAGCAAAGTAAAAAAAAATAAAATATGGGAGAGCGGGATTTTCTTCTCACATCTGCTTACTCTCCTCAACTCTCGTTACTTGCGTGTATTTTACAAACAAATAAAATAGACAGATCCCATAGCTATACACTTGGCCCAGGTTAACACATTTCACCACTGCTATTCCTTCACCCATGTCCTCTTATTGTTTCCAGACCACGCACAAGGGCCTTACAGCTAAGGAACACTCACTGCCCTGGGAAGGAGGAGCATTGTCTATATAGTCTGGTGATGTCTCTGGACACCTGTGGGTAATAGGACCCTGCCCTCAAACGATTCAAAGCTGGACCTATGTCTGGACCCTGACAGATCTATCCCACTAAAACTAAGGAAAAACAAAGCTCAAAACATCTGGTGGGATCACCCCAGGCAGAGGAGTGCTTTTAGTGAGGCCATCTAGGGCATGGTGGGGTGTTTCCCAAGCAGAGCTGCAGCATGCTCCTCTACCCCACAACCCTACTGCACATGTCAAAAGCCAACGCTTGCCTTCTGCTCCACAAGCAGCCTGTGAGCTGCTTCGATGTCCGGGGCCATGAAGCGATCCTTCATCCAAGGCCTGGAACGAGACACATCGCGAACATTGGCCAAATATTAACCACCACGGCCAGCAGCCCTCTCCAGACAGGCAATCTCCAGTGGGGGTTTTATCTGATCTTACCTCACCACAGAGCGCACAAGGTCATAGACCTTCTCCAATGGGGTGGTTGTTCTCAGAGGGCGTAGGAATTCGATGCCCTGGCAGGCGGCGAGCAGCTCAATAGCCAGAACTAGGAAATCAGAACAGTGAAAGTTTGACAGGTACAGCTCAAGGTGAGATTTCCCTTATAAAAAGCTATCCCTGGCCTTTGTTCTGACTAGTAGGATATGGTTTCAGGGAATGTGAAAAACCAGTGGATCCACACAACCCAGAGAGCCAGCTCAGCAGCAGGATCATTTCATGGATGGTGCTGGGGGCAGTATCCAGCATTTCAGCAAGCAGATTTTGGGTGCTCTGCTGTGCAGACTTTCAAGTGTATCATGAACTCCTCATCACCAGCTTAAGTTCCTAAGAATCTCTTCCAGGGTATCTTGACTACTTAATGTCCATCATAAATCAGAAACCCTCTTTAGCACCTGAGCTATAAGAGAGAGTTCTGCCTATGAAGCTTGCAAGAGCCCACATGAAAACACCAGTAAAATTACAGAGCTTTGGAAGAGAGTCTTCTGTCTGGAGAAGCTTGCACTGTATCTGCCTACCTCATGCCTGATCACTATTGGTATTAGCTGCTCATTTTCATGAGCCAATTCACCCAAGGAACTGAGCAAATCAGCTGGATCTAGGACACAGTTTCTCAACAGGCTGTTGAAACACATCTCGAACTCATTACTTTGCACAGGAAAACTTATTTCTGTAGAAGTAAATCTTCAGAGCATTCAAATGTATAAACTTAAGTGGGCAAGTGACTTCAGTATTTGTGTGCTGTGTATTACTCTGTTCTCCCACCAACAGCTGACATCTGTATCTCTGCACACCATCTGCCAAATTAATAAATAAATAAAAAGTAAGATAGCAATCTGTCCTTGTAAGCAGGAGATGAAAGTTTTGCTGAGTGTCCTGCAGTTAACAGTTTTGTTTCACAAGAAACAGTGCTTGATTTACCTCATTTCTGTTAGAAAGGCCCAAATGCTCGTAAACTTACGTACTTTATGCAGTATTTTTAGATAGTTCTTTCAGATGCATTAACTCCCTTTTCTTAAAAATATATCTAAAAAGAATGGCACTAATATCTTCATCTGGTTGCATACATAAGGTCTGCCTGGAAATCAGCATTTTAATTTTACCTTGTTCCACGTGTTCAATAACTCTCAAAGCTTTTCTTGCAGCCCATCCTCCCATGGACACGTGATCCTCTGTAGCAGCACTGGTTGAGAGAGAATCCACAGAAGAGGGGTGGCACAAGGCTTTGTTCTCAGAAACTGCAAAAATCCAGCACAGTGAATGTAGGACAGAATGGGCATGAGACACCAGAAGCAATGGCCAACCTAGAGAAGAGCCTGTCCACCACCTCAGGTCCAACTACTGTTCCTCTTATGAGGATGCATCACCCTTTTACCCAGATTGAGTAACAACTGCCTCAAAAATAGTAACCAATATCAGTCTAACTAAAACACAAACCTGGTCTTGCCTGTTGCTCCAAGGCAACTCTTTAAAGTGCATTGGTTCAGTCTTTTTGGTCACAGATACCTCTGCTCTCCTGCTTTCAAGAAGAGAGCTAGAGAGCAGCATCTGGTCTCTTCTCATCAGAGCAGAACTTCTTCTAGAAAGGTGCAGGAGTGCAATACAAATCCTCTCCCAGCCTTTGTGACAAGGCTGCCCATGCCCCTGAGGGTGAGAGCACTCCAGCTTTGAAAGGCAGGTGCAAGCCCCAGAGTAAGTCTCTCAAGGAACACCCGAAAGCAAGGAAAATTTAGCTGAAGAAAGGGCTGTAGGCACTATTCAACGACAATTTGAGGTTGAGAATTGCTCTTTAGAAGAGAAAAAATGAAGTCTGCATTCACAGTGCTCTGGCTGCACTCAGGCTGTTTCCAAAGCCCAGCGGGATGCTGCGCAATGCCCTCGCCAAATTAGAGGCTTCAGAAAAGTAACAGGAGCAACAGAGGCGGTGACACCAATTGCAAACAGGCTGGAGTGACACAGACCAGGACCAGAGCCCAGCTGGCACATTCAGACAGGTCCTAGAGAGGCTGCATGTGGCCACTGCAAACAGCTCAGTCCAGCAGGCACAGAGCTGCCAGAGAAGAGGCAGAAAGACACATCCAGCTGCATTGCAAAACTTCTGCAATTTTTTTGCAGCTTTATCTGTTAATCCTGGGAGTGAACAACATTAACTGGTACACAAACACTCTAGAAACTGGCAAAGTGACTTTAAAAATATTAGCAGTACCTTGTTAATAAGAAACAAAATTAATTCAAACTGCAATTTAGATAAATTCCTGCCTGTTTTGACCAGGAAAAGATGGCTTTGCACCATGGACTCCTGTTGTGAGCAGAGGCAGGGCTGTCACTTTCATTTCCCACAGCAGAGACCATGAACACCCCAGAACCTCTCACTCCAGACTGCAGAAGTGTGCTGTGACACCCGAAGCCAAGCAACAGCCGAGGCCTGGAGCCATCCTAAACTCTACTCAGCCAGAAGGTACAGTTTCCAGCCATCAAACAAGGGGACGAATGCTTCAGCTGCTTTTCCAGACTTCCTTAAACAGTCTCTAGGCAGGGTTTTTTTAGTACATTGATGTAGTTCATTCACTTTTTTTTCTGCAGGATTTTCATCTACACATTTATCTGACATGCTCTGTTCCTCTCTTTGTATATTTTACTCTCTTCTCATAGCTGCTTATCTTTATATTGGCTCATGCTTTCCTGAACCTATGAACTGTAATATTCCCAGCGGCCAGCAGGCTTTTTGTTGCCTTAGTCATGAGTACTAGAGGAAAAAAAATGAATTAATGTCTAATTTCAGTGTGCTCCTCCAATAAGCAGCCCTGGGAACTGCAGTGTTCTCAGGACTGTGGGGTCTGATACTGATACACAGACTTGGCCATCAAAAGGAGACACTGAGTACTCAGGGCATCAGGCCCAACGTTGAGATAAGCCTTCCCACAAATGCTCACTGAAGGGTTTGCATGCTCAGAGCACTAAACATGTCCAAGGGTCAGTGTAAAATAAGGAAGCCTGAGCTGAAATAATTGCAGCTGCACTCAACACTCAGACTGTGCCCCTAGACAGCACAACATAGGTGGAGAAGAGATAGAAAACAGGAGTGAGATACCTTTGTATCTACTTTTATATTACATCTCCCTGGAAAGAAATTGGTCTTTGTAGCTTCTCTGGATGATGATGTTGCTCAAGCACTCACCCAGGGCAGCTGCTGTGCAGTGTGCAATCATGAAGCCAGAGTTCAGCCCTCCTTCAGTGACTAAAAATGCAGGCAGTTCGCTGAGTGAGGGGTTGCAGAGCCTCTCAATTCTTCTTTCACTAATTGCAGCGAGTTCATGCACACCAATTGCCAAATAGTCCAGAGCCTACAAAAAAAATCTCATTAAACCATGACAGAAACAAACAAACCAAAACAGAAGCTAACTTTTTTTTGTTTCTCCAAATGCTTATTTACCTTTGCAGGATATTCACCGTGAAAATTTCCTCCAGAAATGGTCTCTGCTCTTTCAGCAAACACCATCTTTAAGGAGAAGTTAAGGCACACACATGATTAAGATGCAGTTTACATGAGAGAGATCTGCCAGTAATTGGAATATCTTAACCAAAGGAATATTTGTGCCAATAGGCTTCTATTTGCAAGCATATTATATTATACCCACACTTTGATTTTTCAGGAAATAAAGACCTGATGTCAGTTCTCCAAACTTGTAGCTACAATTTTGACATGCGTTTTTTTCGAATAAGCCACATAAAATGGGGTCTTTTGATTGAGGGTGGAGAGGGGTGCAAAGAAACACATCTGTGCAGATCCTAGTGTAGATTTTCAGTTCCTTGGTAGCTTGTCTCCATGGCAGTTACAATTTTAGACAGGTTACAAGTTATAATGCTTATCAGCAATTGATATGATGTTATGTACAGCATCATTATACTGCTGACAGAAATCCAGTCTTGCTCAGTGCCAGTGCAAGAACTGTGCACAGAGGTTACCAGACTGGCCCACCGTAACACTTAGCAGCCAAATGTCTGTATACCTTCCCTGACCAAGTGCCAGTCTTGCTCTATAGTTCAGGTTTCACTCATGCTGCACCAACAGATGTTTCATACACTAAGTCACCCTCAATTGACATCCATTGGGTTGCTAATTCCCCTCTACCTACGTACTCAATAGCAGCATATAGAATCTCATCTAGGAAACATTTAACATGCACCAAAGCATATGAACGTATATTTCCTTGCCCCAACACACACGTGCATACCTCCAATGCAGTCATGGGGAAAGGAAGAGAGGTTGCTGTTGCAACCAATGGCAGTTATTGATCAAAGGCAGGTATGACCTTTTTGCCACCTGTACAAGTAATTATACACATTTAAAAAAAAAAAAAAAAAAGGCCAAGCAGAATTTTGCATAGTAATAAAGTCATCAAAAAGATACAGGGTTGTCTGTGGCACTGTTGATTTCAGTCGTCATGATGTCCTTCACAAAAGCAATGGTATCATTTACAACTCCATGGACCTAGAAAAAGACATTAGTACCTGAGCTTAGCATCTACATTTAGTTCATCTTCAGAATACTGATTGAGCTGTAGGGACCCTCTTTGCCATCGTCCCAGTCTCTACGTCCACACATGAAGACAGTCTTGGATTTGCAGCTAAAATAAGGAGCATCACTGTGGCACACTGCCCACCCTAGACACTTGAAAGACTATATGTACTATTATTATGGCAGTATTGCCAAAATAGTAATCTGAATATGACATTCTTTATTTGTTTGGGTTGGTTTACCCTAAAGGGAAGATATTTTTTAAGTGGCAGAAGTATCGTTAGGGGAGAAACAGCCTTACAAAGCCCTCACAGAAAACAAAATCTCTCATTAACTACTTAACTTCCATTAATTCCACTGATTGAATAGTTTTGCTCATCTTAAAACCCGTAGGATTGAGTTCTTCCAGAATGTTTGAGATACTACAGTGTGTTTGCTTTTGGAAACATCTTTCCCCAGTTCATGGTCTTAACATCAATGCAGAAAAAAAAACCCTACAAAACCTGCAAGGATGGAAACCAGCACCTTCCCCCTGCTTCTGTCACCTGGTCTCTTGCATATGTGAGCACAGCTTTGTCAGGCGCTGCCTGATGGGTGTGTGCGTGAGATCAATGAATTACACATCTCCATTAAGACTAACTTTGAAGTGAAGGAGCAGCAAAATAAAACCACTTCCTCTAATGGAGTCAGACAGCACATAACTGACAATATTCCTGAGGTGGAAACTCCACCATCATTTATCCATTGCTATGAAAGGAAATAAAAGCTACTTTTTACCTGAGGGCAGCAGCGCATTGTGTATGCATCCTGCACTCGGTCACAGAATCTATGGCTCTCTAGAAGAAAAATGGGAGGTAAAATCCAAATATTTCTTACAAGAAAAGCATTGTGTCCTGTTGAAGGACCCAGTCTGTCCTGGTAACCTGAGAGGGTGAAGGTTAAGCTTGTTCACCTGCTATTTCTGATGGATGATGGTCAGAATCTAGAAGGGACCTGAATCGAAACGCCACTTCAGCCTGCCCGCGGTGTGGGCGCACTGCATGGATATCTAGTAAAACAAGTTAGACTGTTAGGTTTTGCCTCTCTTGTCAAGAGCTGTTAAGCAAACAGACAGGGAAGGCCTAGTACCCACCAGTGTCAAAGGCCCTTGTTGTACCCTTCAAGACTTCGAGTGTAAGGGCAGCAATTATGTCAGCCTGTCTAGCTATAGCCCCAGCTCTTTCAACAGCCTCACATCCCAGTGAGGTGATCATTTGTGTCCCATTGATGAGAGCTAGACCCTACAAAGGGAAAGCAGATGTTAAGCAAATTCACTGCAGCTATTCCACATGCTGTGACAATTCCCCCTATCTGTGATAATTCTCATATGAACCACTCAGCTTCCTGGACCATCTTGAAGTCATAAAACTTGATTGGGTATCTTTGCCACATATATTGTCACTGCTTATGACCCTACCAAGTCACTGTAGACACCCTTGAGGCTTCACTAGTTCCAAGCAAGACAGATGTCTAGTTCAAGTCAGTCAGCAGAGCTCCTGTTATGGCCAAAGGGCAGATAGGTACCTTGAAGGTGCTTCTTAGACAGCTGTTTCAGGGTAATATAAAGTGCTTCCTGAAAAGCTTGTCTCTCTGCACTGACCATAGACCCAAGTTAAACACTCATCTTGGCTCTGACATTTCAAGTCAAGCAGGGTGACACTAGGAGAGGTGAATCCTCCCTGATTACACTTCATTAATAACCTTCTGGAGCTTGATTTACAATGATTGTTAATTCATTTAATGCATATATTATAAGTATAAAGCAACTTGACTATGTTTATTTTCCATCAGCTGGCATCATTATACTTTATTACCTCTTTAGGTTTCAAGGTAATTGGCTTCAGACCATGGGCTTCCAGGACCTGTGAAGGAGTTTAATGACAAGGTAATTAAGGAAAACATTTTCCAGGAATTCAATCACCAAAACTTTTAAATGTTAACTGTTTCCATGAACAGAAATACTAACAAATTCCTTAAGTGATGGGAGAAAAAGAGCATTATATCACAAACATTTAACATATTCTTTTTTCTGCTGGGCTAAATAAAGGACAGCATTTTTGGGCTTCTAAACCAGCACCTCATTTCCTAGTGCCAGTAAAAGAAGGTGGGAGGAGCACTGAAGTGAGATACTGCC
>NW_008651032.1:1574-11868 GCF_000695815.1 Acanthisitta chloris | reverse complement strand
GAAAGAAGGGTGGAAATCTCTTGGGAAGACAGTTCTGCCTACACCCTGCCTCATGGCAGTTTTGGCTTGGCATAAATTATTCCTTTATAAATGATCTCCTAACCCTTGCTACAGAGAATCTCCAGTGACAGAGGACTCCTACTCAGTCTATTGTATACGTGTCTATTCTATAGGCTAATTGCTTTTGTGGGAAGTGAAGGAACAGCATAATCTTGTTTCTGATTAGAGTCCTCTCAACCTTTCCAGCTGAAGAGGAAATGCATCTCAGAGATGCACAACCGTAACTTCTGGTCCTGAAGGCCCAGGACACACTGGTCTGCTACCTCCCTACTCCTCTCCGTGTAGCCCTCAATACTTCTCCAGTCTATAGAAATCTACAGCTATCAATCCATGAATAAGTCTGGTATTCAAATATTCATGGCTAGGAGTGATAAGTGTAGCAGAACAAACTACCACGAAAGACTTTGGAGGGGCCAGACTCAGAGATACTCAACACAAGATCAATCTGCTGATGTATTAGTGATAGAATAACAATTGATTAAAAATTAATTCCACTGTAATGTTCCATCTTGTGAAGGAGGATGCTATAAAGGTTCCTTGTAACCCTAGTTAATTTATCAAAAATAAAATATCCAATCCTGTGTATTCACTTAAAGCCATTATAAAATCAGTAGAAATTTCACTGCTAAGTTCCTGCCTCAAGTAAATCTCCAGGTACTCTCAGCATTTCATGTTTTGAATTTGAGAGGTGATCTTGGATCTGTTAGAAGAACATTGATGTTCATGGAGCTGAAGATGTAGTCATAGTTCTTTAATAACTGGTATCATATCCTGTCCCTCTCTCCAGTTTATAAATTATGCCACTGTGGTATCTTGTACAGCAATACTATGGCATGATATTTCTTTAGGACTTAGTAACATGCTGCTTATTTATATCTGCTCCAGTGACATGTGGGTTAGTTATTGCATTCTCATGGATCCACCTTCCTCAAGGTAGAGAATAAGTTGCTAAATGCAACTTAGTCCCAGTTCATACGGGTACAAAAATCCAAAGACTTTTACACATTATTAATCTGAGCCAAAGCTCTCTTTCTCTCAAGCCTACCTGCAGTTTGGAAAATGAACCAGTAAGGAGGGAAAAAAAAAGGAATCAGCTGCACAAAGCTTACGTATTTGGCATCAGCCCAGCCACTCTTTGGGGACCACATCTTTCCCTCTCCAATTAAACCCAGAGCAAGATGAGAGAGAGGGGCCAAGTCTCCACTGGCTCCAACTGTCCCTTTCTCAGGGATATAAGGAAGGCAGGATGCTAGAAAGAAAAAAAAATTACTCCTGTTAGAGCTTCCTCTTGATACACTCCTTGGAAAACAGAGAAGGAAGCTCATGAGTGTGGTCACAATAACATCCTGCAGGACTACACTGGGGGACCATAGCCCAGGGTCATTGCATCCACAGCCACACAGCCAGGTAGGTACAGCATCATATCTCTCCATCACAGGGTGTGTCCACACTGCCCAGTGTGGACAAAGCTACCTCTTCATTTCTCACTCCACTAAACACTGAGTTACTCTTAGAAACCATCTTTCAGCCCTCATGCCCCCACTGTAGTCCTCTGGGCACTGAAACAGTTGGAAATGAAGAAATGGAGCTTGGGAAACTGCAGAAAAAAGCAAGGCAGAGACCACTCTGTTCCTCTTCTTTTGCAGAGCTAAACACTGAATTGCAGCTCCTTCACCTGCTGCAGGAGGAGGAGGAGGGTGTAACAGAGTACAGCACAGAGACTGTACCCTTTGGGGCCCAAATGAATGAACATGGCCCTTGGCTCATACTCATGGTCAATAGTCTCAGAACAATCTTCCAATCTGTGGTTTAGGAAAAAAAGAGGAGTGTTGAACCTAACATTCTAACATAGATAGTAGGTACTCTTTGCTTGTCACTGCCACACTGGCATGCCTCACCAGAGGGACCATCATGCCACCCCTTTGGTTTCCCTGCTGCAGCACCCAGCAAGGCCACCCAGCTGGAATTGCTGTGAGTGTCATGGCCATATGAGCTGTTCACTAGCTGTGAGCTTTTATGTGGCTGTCCTGTAGCCCTTGCTTACAAACACCGCTGTAGGTCTCAGGGGATCTACCCACAAAAAGAAAGTAAGTGCTGCTTAAGTGGGTCTGCTTGACAAACCAACACATGCAGTTTCCTAGAGGGTAATAGCCCCCTCCCCACCGAATCCCAGTATGGTGACATACACATCAGCACCTGACAGGGCAGAAGTTAAAGACATAAGCTGTTGTAGAAGAGTGCAGCCAGAGTCAGAGTCATGCTCTTAGTCAAGCTCACTCTTCAACTAATTATCTGACCTCTCAGAGGATCATTTCCCAAACTTCTGTCTGTTTTCCACTTTCAGACTTTTCTGTGAGGTCATCTCATACCCCATGTCCTTCAACAGAGGAATTGCCTCCAGTTGTGAGCTTGTACAGCCAAGCTCTGGTCCTGATCTCTCACAACTACCAGGTTGAAAGACTAACATCTGTGGCCTCACTCATTGAGCTACACCTTTTAATGAAACAGTTAAAAGGGAAAAAGGGAAAGGATGATTTTCTTTAAACATCTTTTTACCATTAAATGCTTCAATAACTTGCTCAAGGGTTTCTAGTGATATTCCACTGTAGCCTTTGGCTAGGACATTGATTCTCAGTGCCAACAGCATTCGAGATCTCTCTGGGGTCAAAGGTTTCCCCACACCTGAAACAGTAACACTCTCAGTTACTAATCCACTACCAACAGTGGAAGAAAAGCGAAACATCAAGTAATCTCTCATTACCTGCAGAATGTGAACGAACCAAGTTCACTTGAAGCTCCCTACAGGAAAAAAATGAAACATATTAAACCCTAAAAAAGTCTCACCAGGTTTTATTTTGCACAAACCTGTTTCAGTTTTGAAATACTGAAGCAGCTCTCTCATTTAACCCAAGTACAGGGTCAAACTGCTCCCTCTTCTTCCTTTCCTGAAAAGACAGGACAGACAAAGCCACACACATAACTTACCTCAGCTTACTGTTGGGGATGACAGTTCTGGCAAACTTCCCAAACCCTGTGGTGATTCCATAAACAACTGCAAGAAACATACACTGCTGGTTAAGGAGAGAACCTGATGAAGTTTCCTAAACAATTAATAGTTAGAGGTAAAATATTTACCTGTCTGTTCCTTTACGATCCTTTCAATCACTTCTCGTGATTGTTTGACTTTAGCTTCAGCTTCAGGTGTGAGCTAAAACATAAGTAGTTTAAATATAGTTCATTTCTTACTATTTAGTTGTAGAAAGATAAACATGCCATTTTTAGCTGTGTTTGTTCAGAATCTTTACCTTTATCTTGTAGAGTCCCTTTCCTAAATTCACCAAGTCCTCCGTTGTTAAGCTGTTGCCATCTAAAGAAATATACTACACCAAAGAACCATCTTTTAGTTTGGGATATGGAAACATATACAGTTGCTTAATAATTAGAACAAATAAAAAAATGCAGTCAAAACTCAGCAGAGGAAACTTGTTTGCGCTCATTCATAAGGCAGGAACTCATTAACAAACACATAATAAGCACATTTAATTTAGTTTCTTAGACCCAGTCAATCTAACAGCTCCATGCTGCAGAGGCTCAACTCTCAGCATGTTCTGGTGAGTAGCAGGATCATTGATGATTCCTACCTGGTCTGGTTCTCGGTATTTGCTGTATCTGAAAGTTCTGTGAAGGAAAAATGGCAGACAGGATTTCACAGGTAGTGACCACTTGATTACAGTTGGCAGTGTGTTTTAAGAATGAAGGAACTCAAAAAAACAAGGGGAATCTAGAAAGTGATAAATCTGGAATTGGAAAAAGCTCACAAAGCACTCAAAAAAGGATACAAATGAACTCCTTCTGGCTGAGATGGTATGAAATCTGGAGACATTATATCTCCTTCTATAACTAGAAGAAATATGCAGAATAGACACAAACATATAAATTAGTTATTCATTACAGTACACAGCAGTAAGAATTCTAATTTGCAGTTATCAGTCCTGAGCATATTTGTATGCTCTTGGGAAAATAACAAGGAAGAATGTATTTATTTAAGGTATTTCAAAGGCAAACACAGAACAGCTGACAGCATATATAGACGATGTATATAGAATCCTGTACCTTCTAAACTACATTGTTCTGCTCCTAAAAACCAAATATTCTTAAATCATTGGGCATTTTTCATAAAAACTGTAGACAATGCAGTTTTAGATTAATCTAAAGCCACACTTTGCTGATTCAGATGTCAATCTGCAATGTGTTGCTTAAGGTTTTGCTTACCAACTTCAACAAATTCGTTGTCCTCTAGAGCATCCTCCACGGTATCATCAAGATCCAGCAGGCCAAGTCCCTTGCACCTGCGAATGTAAAACTTTACTTCTTCCACTGAGGTAAATCCCCCATTGTCAGGTTTGTTTTTCATGTATCGTCTCACAGCTTCCTTTCCCAGCCACTCGATCGTGTTGGTGGGGCTCAGGCATGGCACTGCCAGCCATTCTCCTCGGACGTGCACCGTGTATCTCGGCATGTTTTCTCTCCAAAAGTTATTCCTTGACCAAGAAGGGCTGCAGTGTGCAGGAGTTTCACGTTTACCATGCAATGGCCTGAAGAGCAGTGTCTAATCTGGAGTCAAGTGTTGCAATCAGAGAGAGGCAAAAATCCACCCTCAAAATCCCCACCTTTGTAAATAAGCAGGATCGACATATTTGGCTGACTTCATCCAATCAAACCAAACCCAGGGAATACACCCTTTTCATGGAAAGGCAAAACCCCCCACCAAAGCTATTGCCACAGGAATTTTTTTTCCCAAAGATCACATCAGGAATATAGAAATGAAAATCCAGGAGCTGAAGGTTATGTACTAAGAACAGACAAATTGAACTAAGATGCAGTGCAAATGTTTTTAAAGTGTAATTTAACATGACTTACAGAGTTATCATCTGGCAGTAAAATCACACTAACAAAAACCTCCATGAGGGACAGGGCTGTACAAGACACCCCAGGATTATGGGTTTTTCTTCTCAAGTCACTGCTATGCATGATGCTGTCCTGGAGATGGCTGAACATGCCCATGGGAAGCAGTGAATGAATTCCTTGTTTGGCTTTGCTTGTGTCTGTAGCTTTTGCTTTACACATTAAACTGTCTGTATCTCAACCCACGAGTTTTCTGGTTTACTCTTACAATACTCTCCTCCATCCCACCAGGGGGAGCGAGCGGCCGCGTGGGGATTAGTTGCCAGCTGGAGTTAAACCACAACAAGTTGAAAGCTTGTAAGGATCAGAACTCAGACCAGAAAACAACCAATTGACAGGCCTTCCCCTCCCATCCAAAGTGCTATTAAATCCAAGCCTCTTGTCACAACCTATATTCGGTATCCTCCTCCTCTAAACCAGCACATTTTGGTTTTGTTTGTTACTCCTTGAATAGTTATCCCTGTGCCAACAGATTTAATTTCTGCAAACTGGTGACCTTCAGGAAAAGCAGTCGTTGTCAAACTCGCTGCAAAAACCAACCTAGAGATGGCAGCATTCACCACAGCACCACCTAAGCCATCGGCTTGAACTGCAGCACTGCAACATACACAGGAAGAACAGCTCTCCCATTGTTTTTAAACTTACCTCTAGGTTGTTATAGTAGCGTAAGAGGTAATGCTCAGAACTGGTAAAAAAATGCAAATATTAAAAAAAGGAAAGATTGGGGTGTTAGTCCCCCCTGCAATAATAAGTTTTGAAAATATACAGTGGGTTGAAAACTCTTTTGGTCTTCATAGTCCCCTTGGACCCATAATAAAAACTGGTCCCTCAACAAAGAAGAATAAATGAAACAAAATTATTAAATCAAAACGTTTTGTACAGATCGACACACATACAAGTAGGCAATGAAAAGATTTATTTTTTTTAGTCTTTAGATACTTGAAGTTTCAACTACCGTGCTATGGAACAGAATGCTGTGCACAAAGAGCCACACCATCTACCAATTAATTGTCCATGTTTTTCAGTTCTATCACCAACACATGATTACATCTCAGAACAGCTTTTTGTGTGTTCTAAAAATTGCTTGTAACAAAAAACATTCTCCCAGTTGCAGAGGTGTAGCAATTTTGCGGCTTCATTTGGAAATGCAAAAAAATAGAAAGTACTGAACCTGATTTGGAAGATTCATTTTAAGCTACATTAGTACCAAAGCAGCAGAGCATGTTATGACAATCAAGCACATATATCGACAGTTTGGCCAATCAGTCTCTTCTTTCAGCAACAAGAAAATTTCAAAGAAGTCAGTACATTTGTCACTGGTCCAGCTCCAAGTCTTTGCCCACAAGCATTGAAGTGACTGGGTGCATAGAGGCTCTATGCTCCAGAAATGTCTTGACAGCCAGATCTCGACTCTTGTCAAAACTGTAAAGGTCCCTGTAAAAGAAGAAGAGTGAGGGGAAGCACCATTACAAAAATCTAGGAATATAGTACAACAGAGATTTTCTCAAGGTTTTGGTTTTTTTCCTTAAAGCCCTGTCTTATGGTGCATACTGGGAGACTAAGCTTTCCTCTATGAAAAAAAAAAAATCAGCAAGTGGAAAGGGACTCTGACGAGTCACAGTATACAGAGAATTCTGTATTATACCACTTCAAAGCGTGCCATAAATGCATGTCAAGTATGATACATTCCATTATACTACAAAGGCCAACAGCACGAGCTCTTACAATCGGGAGATTACTTTTACCTGAACAAGGGTCGAGTAAACTTCATTCTGCCCTGATCAGTTGCCATTTTTAGAGCCAGAGGAATAGCTTCTTCCCACTTGGACCTGATACAGAGGCGCAGCCACCTGAAGACAGGGAGGAAGAAAAAATTTGCACTTTTATTTGTGGTGGTGTGTTGGTTGGTTACCTTATGATTCTGTTCCCACAAACACACTGGGCACTGCTGTGTCATCATGAGAATGAGATTCCAGCTAAGTTCAACATAAAATATTTAGTATTTGACTAGCATGTTACAAAGGCAAACTTTTCTGTACAAAAGAAAAAAATTGCATCAAAGTTCCTCTAAAATGGTCTATTTTCTGCAGCTATGTATTTTTTATACCACACTAGTGCCCGGTTGCATCACTCAGAATTAAAGCTGAATTATATAGCACTTGCCATATTTGACCAAGTGACTAAGAAAAAACCCAAACCAACAAAAAAACTAACAAAATGTCACCAGTTACTGGCATGTGCTTGTTTTGTTTTGAAAATAAGAAGAAACTGATCTTGTTACAAGAAGTAGAAGCTATACCATATATTTAAAATAGTTAGGTTTTTTAATAAGAAAAAATTACTCAAAGTTAGTTAAGGCAGAACAGACTACAGACTACTGCAAATGTATCCGAGTAGGTAACAGCAGCAAAATACACAATACTTCAAGATACTTGTAAAGATTACTTATGTCCCCAGCAACAACTTTATCTAACAAGTGGCATGTGTAAACACAATGTGCAAATACAAAATAGAAGAAATTAGGACGGCACAAGAAGAAAGCCATTTAGCCAGAAGCACTTCCTGCTTGCATAGAAACTTCTCTTTTGATATTTACTTTTTTCTGTTGATGAGACAAAATCTTTGCAATAGTAAGCACTAAAATGTGACAAGAAAAATTTTCAAGTTGTGCTGAAAAAAACACTGGCACATCAGCCGAAGAATCAATTAGGTTTAAGTGCAGAAGACCAAGTGCTGACTAAATATTGCAAAGATTGTTCAAGCATCTTTAATTCGCAGAGAGGCTCACTATTGTATTGTTCAACACCACCCCCAAAATAGGTTATCTAATTATCAGGTTCCTTTGCTATCGTGACAGATTAAAATAAAGCACAGCTAATCCACTGTCCACTTTGAGATCTTCTGTTAGACTGTATTGACTCAATTCAGCTAATCCACTGTCCACTTTGAGATCTTTTGTTAGACTGTATTGACACAATTCGTAAGTAACAGAATACCACTTGGGTAAGCAAACTCACACAGGTACTTACCAAAAAACCCACAATAACAACACGAATAACCCCAAACCCTGCAGCAGTTCTGCACAACAGGATGTCTCAGACTATTTGTGAAGCAGGACACTTTTATGAAAGCATTTAAGATTAGAAAAATGCCCAGATAAAAACAAACCTGAATCGTATTTCAGAGTTGTGTATAGCGTTGAAGTTATAGACTTCCTGCATGCGCTGGACATGTGACAGTGGAAGAGGTGGCTGCAAAACAAATTGCATAGTCAGAATAAGCCAGAGGAACACTGCAAGCCAGATACTTCAGAAATAAACAGGAGAATTCAAAAAGATAGATGCTACAAAGGAATTGAAAGCTTACAGTGACAAATATTTTATTTGTTCCTTGCACCTTTTCGTAGTACTAGGGAAGGGGCAAGGAACCAGTCAGCTAATTCCCATACCAGTACTACCAAAACAATCACAACAAAGTATTTTCATTCCATTGTATTTATAGCTTGTTTGCTGTAACATCAAATACAAATAAATTCAAGCACTTTATAGTTTTTTTACCTTTCAATCCAAAATACTCTACATGTTTCTCATTAGCTGAAGAGCCAGATATAATCAGGGAGGCATAGATGAAGGTTTAAAAAACTATGTATGGTGAGAGTAGATTAACTTAGCAAAGCTTAAAAGGAAATGAACAACTTAATTCCAAAGCAAACTAGGGTTCTCTGTCTGCTTTTGTGATACCAGAATCAAGTCACCCCAAGGTGTGCATTTACCTCCAGAAGCAACAGAGCCAGGAACTCAATCAGCTGATGAGATGACATTTCCTTCAAGTCTGCTGAGCTGAACGAGCCCAAATCACTTTGTTTTGCCTAAAAGAGAATGGTTACTTAATTTTTCATAGGTGTTTCAAAGTACAATAAGGTGTAATTTTCTGCTTAGACGCCTGCATTTACTATTGAGCCATTTCACATAAAAAAGACACCAATTTGTGTCTGTGCAGGATGCTACAATAAGAGGAATGGAGGGACTTAAGCTGCTGCCTGATGTTTGCATTCTCCACTTATTCTCTCCCACTGACTGTTTTATCTCCACTGTCTGTTAGTTAAGTGAAAAATCAAATACTTGTTTAATAAAAATTAAGAAGAAAGTTAAAAGATAACATACAAATACAGTGAAAAGCTACAGAGCTAACGTAAGGAAGGTATGGTGAATTCTCTATTAGCTGCATGATTTTTATGGTTAAAATCATGAAAAAATTATATGGTATTAGTTACTTATTATAATTTATGTATTTCAGGTTTTGATGGGAAATGCTTACTAACACCACTATAATATAGGGGAACTGTTGTTACTACAATACAAACAGTAATGTAGATACACTTTGGCATTTGTTTTTAAATCAAGCCGTAACATCAGGGTTTCAAAAAGAATATTCTCACTTTGGTTACTACATGTGCATAACAAAAGACTGGCTGTGTCTCTTGTCAAAATATGTACTGCACTTCACAGACCTAAGTCATAGCTAATCCAGATTCTATGAAGAAATGCTAGTCTGTGAAATCCAATATCCCTGGCAGCCATAAACACACATTGGCTCAGCAAACGATGGATTTCAGCAAAGAAGGGCTCATGTTGTACAAACTAGATTCTCAAGATACAGGCATCACAGTGTTTTTAACCACTCACCTGGATCCATCTCTGGCTCAAGGCAACACAAGCATTTGCTAGTGTCATATCATACCTGGCAAGTAACAAAAACAAAGGATCACACTTTGGAAACACGAAACGCTCCTGTAATATTTTCACAAGAATGATTAGAGATTATTCTCAAGTGGCTCCACATTTGTTCATTGCAGGCTCCAACTGATTGCTGCAACACAATTTATAAAAGATATGTGATAATAAAATCTATTTCAGTTTTACTTAGAAGCACTGTGTGCACAGGTGACACTAACCCTTGATCCCACACAGTCCTAAAATGATCAGTACTTCTAAACATACACTCATACATATATTGTAATTTAGAGCTGAAAAGAGCTTTGCTGTAACAAACTGTCAGGTAAAACAATCTTTCCTGGCAACTTTCAAAGCAAAATGACTTTCTACCAGAATAAATGACTGAAAATGTTAAACATTTGTTTTCTCCTATTCACACCTACAGAGTACTATGACATTTTCTAACAAAAACTTTCGCCCTGTTTACAAACTGTTTCATGACTGTTTGGAAAATCACATGCAATCTGGAGAAGGAAAAGATGAACTATAGAAGA
>NW_008651032.1:0-1533 GCF_000695815.1 Acanthisitta chloris | reverse complement strand
TCCTGGAGCATGGAACCATGAGTTCCAATCAACTTTATCAAGAACATCTACCTACGAAGCAACATAAAATCTTATTAAATGTGATTTTAGTTTGGGTTTTTGGGTTTGTTTTAAGAAAAGCATACCCAATGAAATCTGGTTTCAGAGGTTTTTTTTTGTTTTGTTAATGTTTCTCCAATTACCCTGGAGAATCTTATACAGATTACTTGAAAACAAAATATTCCCTTCTATGGAAAGAAAGAACAAAGCATCATAATGCAAACCCATCTTCATAAAATGCCAGATGACATCACATTAAGATCTTCAAATAAAGAAAAGAAAGATAAAGAACTGGTCTTTAAAGAAGGTAAGTCATGAGCTACGCCATAATTTCACATAACTGAAAGGTTTCAAGCAAGTAGTTTGAAATACTACCCAACCTTATCCTTGAAGTAGGAGTACAAGAACTTCTTCCAGTCCTCAGTTACTATGCTCTTATAAGCAAACTGCTGAACATAAGCCTTCAAGAAGCCAATGAAGACATCTAACAGTTAAAAAACAAACTGTTTCAGTGTTTGAAATGAAAATGGAAAACAATAATATACAAAGTCTGACTAACACTTACCTGGTCCTCCAAGAAGTTGTTCAAGGTAAAAAAGCAAAGCAAAGCCTTTCTCATATGGAACAGATGAATAGGCAACATCAGGATCTACTTCATCCAGATTAAGGACGAGGTTAGTTACAGAATTTTTATCTCCCAGAGTATTTATCTGTGTCAAAGACACAAGAAAACATATTCATCAAGGAAAACTAACACTCTTGCAAATCACTACTAATTCTATTTTAAAGGTATAAACCATCCAACAGTAAGACAGCCACATTTCAAAGCATTCTCTATCATTCTTTTTCCTGAAGTTCTGAATCTGCATAAAACATAGTTCACATAAATTTGTCTCATTTATCAGTGCCTGGTCACGTACTGAACAGAAAGATCTCAGGATCTGTCACCCTGTGCTCCAGCTGTCTCAAAGCAGTTAATTACTGTCATGTTTGTCATAACCATAGGCACCCATTAAATGATCTGCATTTATCCCCTTATTAACAAACTATCGAAGTTACGTGATTTAAATGGGTGATATGGAAAAAAATGAAAAACTGAGGAGGAAATAGTAAACCAGGTACACTGAATCACTCAACTGAATGAGTGAGCTGGAAATACCACAAAATGGAAATTTGAAAACTAAAGTTTGACTGTGCTATCTAAACACAAAACTAAATAACCCTCTTAGACAGTAACAGGTTAGGAATATGCTCAATTATAAGGCACTACACAGGAAAAAAAAGAAATCAGTTACTTGCACAAGGCATTGGAAATTCTGATGATCATGCCTGCAGATAATTTTGACAAGCTTTCAGCTGCTTACCAGTATGCTAACAGGTAATACCGCAATTCAGCCATACCCAGGACAACCAGGAGAGTCTGTAAAGATGTTCATCCTTACAGGACAGATTAAAACAGTTCAAAAAACCCTATGAAGACAGGCTGAGGAAGCT